>NC_047533.1:72162683-72379682 GCF_012275295.1 Melopsittacus undulatus | reverse complement strand
CTGCTCTGAATCATCTCCCTGCAGCCTGTAGCTGTGCTTGGGATTGCCCTGACCCAGGGGCAGAGCTGCACTCGGCTTTGCTGAACTTCAGGAGGTTGGTCACCTCTCCAGCATGTCCAGGTCCCTCTGGATGCCATCCCTTCCTCCCAGCACGCTGACTGCACCCACACAGCTCGGTGTCCTCAGCAAACTTGCTGAGGGGTGCTCGATCCCACTGTCTGTGTCACCGACAAAGATGTTGAACAGGGTTGCCCCCCAACGACCCCTGAGAGACACCCATTCCTCACTGGTCTCCAGTTGGACATAGAGCCACTGACCGCAGCTCTCTGCGTGCAGTCATCCAGCCAATTCCTTGTCCACCGGGTGTCCATCCAGCAAATTCATGTCTCTCCCATTAGAGACAAGGACGTCGTGTGGAGGATGTTAAATGACATTTATTTGCTCCAGAGAGCACGAACGTGGCAGGAAGGGCTGGGGGCAGCTGCTCACTTGCGGGGGGAGGGCAGGCCCCGGAGGTGGTAGATCCAGGAGCCCCCAGGGCAGGAGACCACCAGCCTGCTGGTGACAGGAGCCGGGCCGCCCGCGAAGGAGACGGTGATGGTGGTGCTGCTCTGGCGCGCAGCACCTCGGGGGCCCTGACGGTGAAGCCCGGGTGCTTCACTGCGTATTGGAAACGCCGTGGCCTTCCGGAAGACGTTCCTGAGGAGATGGAGGTGGTGCCGCCGGCTGGGATGAGGAAGGGGCCCTGGGCTTCAGGGGGAGCGCAAGGCCGATGAGTGGGATGCAGTACTGCCCGCCCAATGCAGAGCTGAGCTGCAGCGTGGCCTTGGCTTCGCCCAGGTGGCAGGGCTCAAAGGTCACTTCCACGCTCAGGTCCGAGCCCCCAGCACTGGCGGGTGCCGCACTGATGGATTTTGCTGTCTGGAAGTCGGCACAGTCGGTCTGTGCAGGGGAGACAAGAGACCATGGGGGGTGGGTCACAACAGCAGAGCCAGCACCTCGGGAAGAACACGATGGTCCCCTGGCCCTGGCCTGGCCCACCCACACCACACCCTGGTGAGTGCCTGCGGGAATGGGCACGAGAACTGTGCAAACGTGCCCAGCAGGGACAACCCTGCACCCAAGCCCCAAGACGCCTGACTGCCAGACCTGGGCTGCAAGGGGGAAGCAAGCCCAGGCACCGTGGCGCCTGCAAAAGCAGCTCCAACCAGGGAGAGACAGGGCCCGCAAGGGAGGACAGTGCAGCTGGTGACAAGCCCACACCAGTGGGAAGACCCCTGGGCTCACATGGCCACCCTGGCTCTGCCACGCCAAGCCAGAGGCACTTGGAGCCCTTGGTGGAGAGGGCTGGTGCTGGCCAGAGGAGCTGCCTCCCAGCCAGAGCCCCGGCAGCCGCGCTCACCTGTACGAGGTACTCGGTCTTCTGCTGGGCAAAATGCCGTATTTTGGTGGTGATGGTCTGACGGGAGCCCAGCCTGGTGCGGAAATACACGGGCTTCTCTGGCCTGCTCCAGGTGGCTTTCAGCTGCAGGGTGTAAACAGAGAGCCCAAGTCGCTGCTCTGGAGCACCAGCTGCCCCGCTGCTCTCACCCGTTTGCAGGGGCTGATACTCCAAGACAAGATCCGCCTGGGAGGAAGGAAGGAAAAAGCCACTTTGTCAGGCAGAGGCAGGGAACACGTGTGCCTGACAAGGGCAGCTGGTCCCTGCTGTGCTCAGGCAGTGCCAGAAGGCTGGGCTGCCTTCCCGCTCTGACTCCCCTCTCTCGGCACAGCCTTGCTCCTTCTGGGGGACGGTTCACTTAGGGACAGATCCCAACAGCTCACAGCCCTCCAGCACGATGCCAGAAGCTTCCCACCATAAAAAGCCCCTGTGCTCCCCCAGGGCACACACCACTTCTGTCAATCCAGGCTGCAGACAACCTGGCCATGGGCTGAGGCTTGTCCTGCAGCCACTCACAGCTGGAAGCACCACACTAAATGAGGGGCACGTGGCACAAGGACCTTGCCACGTGAGGCCCCACTTGCAGCGTGTTCCAGGGGCAGCAGGGCAGGCTCCACCAGCGCAGGATGATGCCCACTGGGGATATTCTCACACACTGCTCCCTCTCTAGATCATCAGCAGGGAGCTGCCACCACGGAAGGAAGCCCCACATGGCTCCTTTCAGGCATCACCCCTTCAAGAGCATCCCCTCCAGCCAGGAGCAGGGAGAGCAGAGGGAGCCGGAGGAGCTTTGCCCCTACCTTCGACTGTGCAGGGACAGTAAAGTGCTGGGGAACGCTGACGTCGGGCACTTTGCAGTTGATGTCAAACGTCACCGGGACAGGCAGAGGGTTGTCCACCTTGACGCTGGAGGACACTCTCTGCCGAACAGCGGTGCTCATTTGAACAGTGCCCATGGGTCCTGAAGCCACCACCTTGAAAGTCACCATGTGGAACAAGTACTCTCCGGTTGTCTCATTGAGGAAGGTCACCTAAATCAGACAGAAAGGGAAGGGCTGCTCATTCCACACATGAAAACAGACCCAAAAGAGCCCACTGAGCTCAGCACCCTGCTTCCAGGAATGGCTGTGAGCACCCACCGAGGAAGAGCACAAGACCACAGAAAGCACGTGCGGTATTTCATAGGACCTGTGCACATGGAGGTATGAAGAGGCATGTAGCTTCTCGGTGAGCCAACAGCTCCTTGAAGGGCCCTGCAGACCAGTGTCCTCACTTACCTTTGCCCTGAAGACTCCTTCTTTGTAGGAGAGGAAGGTGAGCTGGTAGTCCTTCTTCGCAGAGCTTGGCACGTCCATGTAGGAACACCCCTGCAGCACAGAACTGCTTTCCAGGTTCTCTGGTTTGAGCATGTCAATAACCACCAGGAACCTGTGGGTGAGAAGGACGCAGTGAAGGTCAACACGAAGGACTCCCATAGGATACCCATCGTGTGGGGGTACAATACAGCCCCTCTCACCCTCAGTGCCTCAGGCACAGGGCACCAGCTCTCATCCCCCTTGGAGGAAAGCCCTCCAGGGTGCCTCTGCACAGGCAGAACGTGGGTATGGCCAGACACGGCCAAGGAGAGGGACAAGCTTTCAGGAAGGAGCTTCCAGGCACTTCCAGACTTCCTGGGCTGGACTCACCTCTGTGGTCTGTGCAGCCAGTTGGACACAGGGATGAGCTCCGTGTGGCACTTCCTGCATGGAACCTGCCGGGAAATGGCCCCTGAACACCTGGGGGCTTCAGCAGTTCCTTCCAGGTGGTAGCGTAAGCCTGTCCCGTCCGGTAGGGGGAAGAAGATGGAGCCCTACAGACAACGAATAGGACAAGTCGGCTCTGGAGCACCCCTGGCCAGCCCCATGCCTCAGGCTCTCACTGCAGCACCTTCCAGCACGCCCAGCTGGCAGAGCTCTGCCTGCAGCCCTGTCCCGTGCAGGAGGAGGCACCAGCATCGCACCTGCTCAGAGCTGGTTGTGAGTGGGTGCATGGCCCACAGGACATGGCACAGCTACAGGACACAGAGGCAGCATCTCTGGGCAAAGCAAGGAGACACGGGCCCTGCAGCAGAGCTGCTCTGCACATCCCAACACTCCCTTACTGGCCACACTCACCTGGGCACGTCCCTGCCAGCCTGTGCTCATGCAGGGACAGCCCTGGGCAGGGGGTGCCCGTCCCTCATGAGCTCCATTGCCTCAGTCCTGCTGGCCTTAGCCCAACAGCACTGCCCAGACAGCAGCCTCTAAGCTGGCACAACAGGGGCCCACCAGCCGTGGGCCATGGAAAGCTCATATCCATGATCATTCTGGGTGCCCGTGGATCCCATACACCTGCCTCTGCCATCTCCTCTGCCTCCACAGCAGCTGAAAGCTGCAAGACTCCTCACGCAGGCTCTACGTTAAAGACATGCTGAGCACGTGCAACCCTAAGGGCACAGATCTGCTGAGCACCCTGGAGACGGAGACCAGAAATCTCTGACCTCATTTCTGGCCTACTGTAAGGTCAGCTGGAGCGGGACAAGGACCCAGCAGCTCCAGCACCCCAGAGCCCTTCTGAACTGACCCCTTATGGCACAGAAAACATTACAGAGGGGCCAGTTACCCCCATGTGCCCAGCCTGAGACCTGCAGGAAGGGCTCCTCCCACAGCTCCTGCATGACTGTCAAGAGATCTCTCTCGTTTCCCACTTGCCTGTTCACGGCCAGGAGGGCACTGAGAAACTGCAGGGCAGCTTTGCCCTTCTTGCTCCCTGCAAGCTGCACAAGGACAGGCACAAGTGGTTTGTGCCCAGGGCTCGGAGAGCCTGTGCAGCCGTGCGCTGAGCGTGGGGGTCTCTGAGCCCCTTGGGCTGCCACAAGCAGCCACCAGGAGCTGCGCAGAACAAACTTCATTTCTTGGCCTTCAGAAAGCCTGGCTCTTTAGGTCAGCTGCTCCAACACGTTTGGTGTCAGGCCCGAGTTCCCATCTGCCCTTTGCCCCTGCCTGGCCCCCAGCCACCACAAAACCCAGCTTCCAACAGAGGGCACAGGACACCTTCAGCTTGGACAGGACCTCTGAAGGTCATCTCGGCCAACCTCCTGCCCAAAGCAGGGTGAGCTACAAGGGTCATGCCACGAGGGTCAGCACACGCTGGCACAGCTCACGTACCTGGTGCTTCTTGTTCTCAGAGCTCATGGTTAGGGGTCTGTAGGTGACCTGGTAGACCTTTTCTTTTTGCCTGGCCTCCAGATGGATAAATTCAGGCCCTTTCCAGTATTTCCCCTCAATGATGGGCTGCAGGGTCCAGGCCTCGCTGCTCGGGTTGGACAGGAGGATGGTCTGGCTCTGCCTCTCACGCACATGGCAGCTGAAAGTCAGCGTCTGTAACAGAGGAGCACAGAGGCTGCTGGGTCGTACCCACAACCCTTCCCACTCTTCTCACGCTGGCTCTGCACCAGGACCTGGAGCACAGGGAGCAGCTTTTCCTTGTCACATGCAAAAATTACGCTTTGGCCATAGCTTTTGGAGTAAATCAAGCTGGTTGCTCTTGAAGAAGGGAGCAGAACAAGCCTTTCGCATGCTGGGTGAAAGGAAACGGGGAGTCCTGAAAGGAAACTCCTGTGCAAGGACAAGATCTGCAGCCACACAGCCCCTTCCTTCATGGGCAGGAGGAAGAGGAGCTCCACGCTCTCTTTGGGAGCAAGAGCCAACAGCTCCCAGGCTGCCCCATCCCAGGGACCGGATGCAGATGCCTTGCCCCTTCCTACTGCTGAATGCCCTCCCCTGGCCCAGCAGGGGGGAGAAGTGTGGCTGCAGGTGCAGTGCTGGGATACATGGCATGGGTGCTGCAGTGCAGAGCCAGGACAGCTGAGCTGCTCACTGGAGGAGCAGCACCTTGAACAGGGGAGAAAGGCAATGACAGGGCTCAGGAATTCTGGCAATCCTGCCCAGCAGTTTCTCTCTGGGATACCCCAGCACAAGGAGTCTGTGCTCACAAGTGTCCTTCAGTTCCTGCCCTGGGAGAGATGTGGTGCAGATGCTGGGGTCCAGGGGCCCATCCTGTCCCTGCTGCGTTACCTCTTTGGGGCCAGGGGCCTCCACGCAGGATCCTGCCAGTGTAAGCCGCAGCGCCTCACTGCCCTGGATGAAGCACCGCAGCCCCTCGTACTGGACAGCCTGACTCAGCTTCGAGGGGCGGAAGGTCACAACCAAGGGCACATCCATCCCTGGGCTGATGTAACCCTTTGTGGGGCTGATGGAAAAGTCTGGCTTGAAGCTCTCCACGTCCCACATAAACCTTGCCGAGGAAAGCACAAGGACAGGAAAGAAGGATTAGCCACGGGGAGCTGTGAAGGCAGTGTAAGCCTCAGTGTGAGGCTCCAAGTCTCTTGTGGGCTTTCCCACCACATCTCAGGCCTGACGCTGAGCCACCTGGCAATAAGGCTTCAGGCTGGGCAGGACCTACTGCTTTACCTGACTCTCGTGTCGCCCGCGTTCCGCATGATGACGCGCTGGCACGTGTAGCTCTGCTGCACCACGGCTCCAAAGCTGAGCTGGTCCTGGTCCAGGCTCACGAGGCTGCCCTGGCAGGAGCCCCGCACCACACAGAGGGAGCGCACCAGCCCGCGGCACTCCAGCAGCACTTCCCCGCTGAACGGCTGCATGCGGCGCTTCGGGGAGAAGGTCACCTCCACTTTGCAGGTGTCTCCTCTGCCCTTCAGCTTTAGATCCTTGCTGGGCTTCAAGCACAGAACCTACCCGAAGAAACGAGTGGAGACTATTTCATCTGGCAAGCGAGCTGTGGAGCCTCCCTCACCACACTCAGGGAAGAGGCTTCCAATTCCTCTTCTGTCCCCACCAGCACTGACCCAGTCCCACTCATTCCCTCCTAGGCATTCCTAGGGAATACCAAAGGTGTTTTCTACCATGTGTCCACCTGGTCACGGCGAGGTCAACTCTGTCTTCTAAAGCTTTCACATACGTTCCAACAGAGCTGCAACTCTCCCTCTTTCAAGATTCACCTCCCTCACCTTTCCAGATCTAAAACACATGGCTGCATCCTGATGGATGTGTCTAAAACAGGCTAGAGGAATTGTGTCGCCTTCTCACTTCTGGCTCTCGGGGAGTCCTGGCACCCAGCTCAGCTGAAGCATTCGCACTGCAGGCATCTGCTGCCAGAGCAGTGCCAGCAGGGAGGACAGGGCAGGCACAGGCAGCCAGGGCAGCCCACACCTGAGTCATTACCTACTAGCTCCCACCCACAGCAGCTCAGCGCTCCCTGCAGGCACACCAAAGTGCTCTGCAGAGAAGGAACGGGCCTTACCCCAGCTTCCTGCAACTCTGGCACAGTGGACGTGACCCTCAGCTTAAAGGTGAGAGGGGCTGCACTCTTGTTGGCTACGGTGACCATCTTCTTCACCGTCTGTCCAATGCAGACGTTTCCCAGCTTCACCACCTTTCCTGGTGGATCCACAACGTCAACCTGAGGCGGTAGGGATTGATATCAAGCCAAAGGAAAGAAGGAGAAAAGGCTTTCTGCCACTCTAGTGGCAGAAACCCAAACCATGGGAGGCTGGGGAAGAGAGGAGGAAATGAGAAAACCATGCCGGTTGCCACCTGGAGTTTTAGCCTTTAGATTTCATCTCACCTTCATTTTTATGCCCCTTCCTTGGGCCTCAGCATTCAGCTTCTCTCCCGGGGCACACGGAGGCAGCAACAAGCTGTTGGGGCTGTTGTCATTTTTCGGTGTCTGTAGGGGCTGTGCACAGAAGGAAGAGAAACCATAGGCAGGATGAGTTTCTTGACCTTCACCATGTGAGCAGGCTGCCCAGCCAAGCCATCCCCTCCCACATTCCTTCCCCCCAGGGGCAGGGATTATCCAAGTCCCTCTGCAGCCTGCCAGCAGAGCTGGCTAACCCTGGAAGGCCACCAGGATTTGCCCTGCGCACTGCCCCCGTCTCCCTGCACAAGCCTGGCCATGCTGGAGCGCTGGGAATCTACAGAGTGTGCACAGACCTTCCCCCTCACCTGCTCCTCAGCAAGGTGCTGCTGCTCAAACTGCACTGAGTAAACCTCACAGGGCTTCTTCACCACCACTGTCCCCTCTTCCCCATGGCTCTGGGGCAGCAGCGGTCCCAGCTCCAGCTCTGCGGGGATGGACTCCAGCCGTGGCTCCAGACCACGTCCCAAGACCGGCACCTGCAGGCGTTGGCTGCTCTGGCAAATCTGGATCTGCAGCTCGCCCCGGTAGCACTTCTGCAAAGAAGCAGCACAGAAAGCTCCTCCGTGAAGCCCCAGCTGACAGCACCTCCAAGTCAACAATCGCCCAGGGTCAGGGGTCTTGTCAGCACCTCCAAGCTGAACCCAAAACAGGTATTTACTTAGAGCAGGGGCTACAGCATCTGCATGGCTCTCAGGAACTGCAGCGAGTCCTGCTGTGGAGCATAACTGGACAGTTGGCTCCCAGGTGGATCTAAAATGGGCTATCAGAGGTTTTCACCTGGGCATGGGGGAGTGCAACGCTCATGAGAAAGGTCTGCTTCCTCAGACACAGTCCTGGCACTGCAGCACCAGGCAAACATCAGCTGTGTGCAAGAGGCAGCTGAGCTCTCACTGGACACAAATAAGGATCATCTTCTCTGCTCAGTGCTTGCCTCTGGTCAAAGCCAGACACGAGACGCTGAAATCTCCACAAGCAGTTGAGATCCCTGGGACTGTCCCCAGGCGTGGAAGCACTTGTGTCCATCCTGTCACACGCTACCAGTTTCCAAGTCACGGTGGCCACATGCAAACTGCCTTTGGGAATGCTCCATCATTTAAGCTGACTCCCGAACTGCGTGGGAACGTGCAGGGGAAACTGAGGCACAGGAAGCTCCACGTGGAGGCAGAGCTCATCCCCCGCTCCCTGGGCTGGCCTCCCCTTACCACACTGCCCTGCCAGACCTCCTGGCGTGACACCCACCAATCTCACCTCTTCCGTGGGTGAAAAACGGACTTGGACGTGGCACTGCTGTCCTGAAGCGAGGCTTCCAGCTGAGGGCAGCACCTCAAAGCCACAGGGCACAGACTTCATCTCCTCCAGCAGCTTCTGGTGCTCGCTCCCTGGCAGATGTTTGTCCACCTGCGCACACAAACCAGTGGCGTGAGGTCTCCTTGGTCTGTGAGGACAGACCCTCGGTTCCTGCAGTGCTCCGAGATGCTGGCACGGTGCAGGAAGCACCTTCATCCCACCCAGACGTGGCCACCACTGCCTAGAACTGGAGGGCAAACATGCTGGCAGGGCAGGCAGATGGGGAGGCAGTGTCCTCAGAGGAGGAGGAATGGGTGAAGATGGCAGAGAAGTGAAGCATCAGCTAGTGAACAGGCCCAGGTGAACCAGCCTTGCTCTGTACCCTCAAAAGCTTCCTCAAGCGAGCTGCAGCCCAAGTGCTCAGGCAGCCAGAGGGGCACAAAAGGCAGGAAAGGCAAAGAGAACCCAACTGAGAAGTTGTGTGTTACACGTTGTCTGTGCTTTACCTCCTCAACAGGATCAGTCATGCTGATGGACCATTTACAGGGGACCTGGAACGTGTTGTGGAGCTGGATGGTTTCTTCCTGGCACTGTCCACACTGGACAGCAGAGAACTCCAGCCTGTCCCTGGACACGCAGAGGGACGGCTCAGCCACCATGGCACGGAGGCGGACCTGGAATGTGGGGCCTCCTCTGACCTACAGAAGGACAGAGCATCCGGTTGAGAGCCCACCCGATACTCGCTGCTGTGCCCAACCTGCTGCCTGCCCCAGAAGCTGGAGTACCTTGATGGGCAGGAGCACATCCACTTTTCCCAGGGGCACGTTGGCACTTTGTGGGTCGAAGCACACTTCAAATGTCTTGCTCTCACAGGAGGGCAGGCGCTTCACACGCTCCAGGCACACGCTGAAGCCTGAACACAGCAAAATAAAGCAGCTGAGATACGCAAGCAACAGGAAATGGCTCAGAAGCACGGTAAGGCCACAGGGGTGTCCTGGCTGGCAGCTCTCTGAAAGACCCCTTTGCATCTCCAGAGAAGCTGCTCTTCTCCCTTTGGCACTGCCCAAAGCAAAAGGACTTTCACAGCCAGAATCCAGGGGTTACATAGTAAAAAGGAATCACATTGCTTGAGGAACTCCAGCAATTCCTTCATCAGGCATCTCAGGGAAGGATGCATAGACCTCTCCAAAGGAGAATTGCCACCTAAGATACCAAATGCTGGGGTGTTCCCTGACAGTGGCTTAGAAGAGACGACTGGCCACCCCGCAAAGACAGCAGTCACCATGTGCTGGAGCTGCAGCCTTACCTCAAGGCCTCTTTGGGAAGCCTGTTTCCATAGAGCAGAGGATCCCACAGGCCGGTCAATAAAGGCTGAGCAGAAGTGCTCTGGCACTATGAACTCTAAACAAAGCACTTCCGAACCACAGAGGGTCCATCTGTTTGCAACATAAACCCTCAGAGTGCACAAAGAAACTCGGATGATGCTCACGGGAGCCAAGAGCAGAAGATGCTGAGAGGCGATCAAGGTGATCAGCCCTTCTGGCCCCTGCAATCAGATTGTAGGGCAGCCACAGGCAGAGCAGGTCTCTGGGCACTGCTCGCCAGAAGTCAGGCTCTTGAACAGGGCACCCAGCACGGGGGTACTAAGGAGGAAAATGCTGTCCAAGGAAGTACTCAAATCTCCCCGTGTCCAATGGCTTCAGCTGATGTGTCAGAGGTAGCTCCTTCAAGCCCCTGTGAAGCCTCTCCACCATGGGTTACCTGTGTTATACAGGACATATCCATCGACACGGAAAGATGCGGGGAAGTGCCCAGTGTTGGTGATCTTCACCATGTGTGTGTGGATGTCACCGGGAACAACATAGCCAAGGTCCAGGATGTATTCGGGCAGCTCAGCTCTGAAAGGAGGAGTAAGGACACTCTGTAAACCCCAGCATGGCGTGGGCTGGAGAAGCAAATGGAGTGGATAATTCTGTATTCACTGCTCTGAAAGCTCAAGCCAAGCCCAGGAAACCCAAGACCTGAGCACCCAGTAATAACACTTGGCTAAGTCATGGGGAGTGCAGGGCCTAGGATTTATCAGCCACCAATGGGATCTTCAAGTGACTTTAAAGTGGGTACTGGACACAGTTCCTATGCTGCAAAAAGCCATTGCAGAGAAGTCCACTGCATCTCCACTGGTCTCAATCAAACTGCTAAGCTGGTGTCCAGCCCAAGCCTGAAACTGCTTCAGGACCTTGTCATAGCATTTCCTTGCAGAGGTCTTTTGGCAGGCAATCCCATTTGGAAAAGTGCATAAGGGATCTGGACCATTCCCTGCTCTTCCTGCATAGTGGGGTCTGTTTCTTGGCACAAAGATGCCAGCTTTGAGATGCCCCTTTCAGAGCTGGTCAGCAGGGGTGGTGCCTGTGCTGTCTGCAAGGGCTTGCTCGTCTGCACCCCTCAGCTCCGAGAACAGAACCTATCAACTGTGGGGAGGGGAGCACCTCCAGAGCTCAGGGGAGCACTGTGCAAGCGAGGACACCGAGCTGCCCACAGGGAGCACATCATAGCTCTCAGCATCAGGCCCCTTCTGAAGTCCACAGCTGTTCCCAGCTCTGAGACACAAGGAGCTCTCAGGAGCAGGCCTGCACTGCTGGCTGTTACCCTCGGGGCCCCTGCACACAGGCTACAGGACTCCCTACTAACTTGAGAAGCCTCCGATGTACACGCTGGTGAAAGGCAGTGTCCTCTGGGGGACGGGAGCTGAGAGCTTTCTGCTGCTCCACGGCATGTTCCTCCATCAGCATCTCCTCCATCTGCATCTGCAGCTGAGCATCCCACTGAGGAAAGTAAAGACAGGGGCTGCTTAGCAAAGCTCCTTCCCAAGGCACAAGCTTGTCTCAGGTGGAGGATCCCACCCTGCTCTTGTTGAGAGAGGCGATGGAGTCATTCTGTCTCACTGCTCAGTGTCTGGGACACTTCCTGCTCTCTCAGGCAGGATCATAGCTCCAAAGAAATGAACTCCAGTGTCTCTACCTGCCCAGTTATCAAAGCTGATCTGGACACATGGACAGACAAGCCAGAAACCTTCCAAAGCTCCAAGTATGTCCCTGCCCCCAGTTAGTGCCAAAGCAGCTTGGACAAAAGCTCTCCTGGAAAGGGAACCATGAGAGAGCTGGAGCCTCTCAGAGATCCAGAACACAGCACAGCCTCAGGGTGCATTCAGGCTGCTGCTTTACACTCTGTAAAGCTGGCAGGGCTTGGCCGGTGAGCAACAAAACCCCCAGCACCGACCTGAATGTCCTTCAGAGCACCATAAACCCAACTGCTTGAGCACAGCCCTTAGCATCTCCTGGGGTAGTCAGGAGCTGGTGCATGTCCAGGAGGGACAACTCCCAGAGGTGGGCAGCCCATGGGGCACGCTGAGCTGACGCAGTCCGTGGCCAGGGCTGTGCAGGGAGGCACCCAGTGCCAGCAGAGCCCTGGGCACAGGGCCGTGGGGCGCAGGGGCTCCAGTGACACGCAGGAGGGTGGCACGTGTGGGACAGGGCAGCAGCTCTACTCACCATGGTGCCCGAGTCGTCCATGCGGGGCTCGGCTGCCACAGCCTCCCCCAGAGCAATGGCCTCATCTCTCTGGCTGCCTTTGTCCAGCTTTTCTTGGGCCTTTTGGAGGATCTTCTCATATTTGGCGTTGCCTGAAAGCACAGAACACCACCAATAGCAGTGGGGCAGCACAAATCCCATGGAAGACGGGAAGCCCCATTCCCCCAACACGCAGACACAAACTGCTCCAGCAATGGAGAGAAAGGCGATCCTGCTGCTTCTCACCCCCAGCCGTCTTTCTTGCCACACAGGAGCATCTCAGCCCCACAACGTGATGCAAACCCAACCCTGTCAAAGTCCCTGCCAGCCTCTCTTGCAGCTTCCCTGTGCTTTTCTGCCCAGCCCTCGTCTTCCCAGACCTCTGCCATACGCTGGCAAGCTGTGCAGGATGGTTCCTGCGGCAAAGCCACACGGGCTCGTCTGCCAGAGACCAAGGAAGCAACCAGAGGGCTGAGTTTGCCTGACAGCCCTGAAACCTCCAGGCCTGGCAGAGGTGCCTGTGAGCTGCCCTATGGGCATATGGCATGGGGGAAAGCCAGGTGACCTTCCTGGCGAGCAGACAGGCAGTGCTCACCTTTGATGTTCCTGGGCAGGTCCAAGTGGATCCTGGGAAAGGTCCCTTCTCCTTTCAGGCAGACTTTTTCTGGCTCCAGGTGACCCACTTGGATCTGGAAAGCCCTGCAGAAGACTCCAGGCACTCCTGGCAGGTAATAGACTTTCAGCCCTTGCTGCTTGCCAGGTTCAATGTAACCCTGCGGGGCACAGAATACAGAGGGAGGTAGTGTACCAAAGAGGACTCAGTGGAGGGATGGCTCACACGACAGACACGTTCAGGACACAAGACAGCTTCTCATACATAAGGAAACATCAGACATCACCACCTCCAGCTTTCTTGTACCCAAATGCCCGAGTCCCCTACACCAAGATGCAGTATGTCCTTCAGAGGCCTCGCAAGGCTACCCTCTGCTCAGCATGAGCACAGCTCTTCTGCTGACAGGGTTTACCCTCTGCTAGCCAGAGCCAGGCACAACAAACCAAAGCTCTTTCACCAGCTGCTCTGGAAGAGCACCGAAGGGCCTGCGCTTCCAGCAGGGCCAGCAGCTCCTGGCAGCAGCTTGCAGGAGAGGACATCAGCGTGTCA
Source organism: Melopsittacus undulatus (assembly GCF_012275295.1). Classification (NCBI taxonomy): domain Eukaryota; kingdom Metazoa; phylum Chordata; class Aves; order Psittaciformes; family Psittaculidae; genus Melopsittacus; species Melopsittacus undulatus. The sequence goes on along the minus strand of NC_047533.1, from coordinate 72,366,487 downwards.
TCCCTCAGGCGGACAAGCACTGAGGAAGGTGGAAGCCACTTGGCCCTTTGCTTCCTCTTCCCATTGCAAAAGGGCACCAAGGCAGGAACACTGCTCCAGCTCTAAGACACCCAGGCTGAATGACAACTGGGATGGAGTGATGCTCCAGTGATGGCACAACCAGAGAGCTCAGCACTCAGCTCCAAAGAGCTCCCGCAACCATCGTGCCTCCCACTGGTGGTTGCTGTAGGACAGCAGAGCCAGTGGCGGCCAAGGCCAGTCAGGGGCTCCATTAGGATTGTGCTCAATGCACCTCCTCTGCCTCTGCAGCAATCGCTCACAGCCCTGTCTCTCCTGCCTGGTTTTGGACGGGGGTTGTGTGCTCATTCCCCCTATTTTCCCCCAAAACTCTCTCCTGGGCAGCCTGACACAGGCCGGGTGAAGCCCTTGTGCTACTCACCATGCTGGGCACGACCAGGGGCACGCCAGGCAGAGGGCTGGCTGCAGTGCCTGTGCCGGGGCTCAGCACCACAAAGGCAAATCCCAGCTTCCCACTGTTCTGCAGGGTCACTGCTGCTTCCGAGACTTTGTTAAACACCTGAGGAGAGGACAGAAGAGCAGGAAGTTACAGGCACACGTCTGCTGCTCACAATTTCATTCCTCTTCCATTGGGTCGAAAGCAAAGGAACACAGCCCAGAAGCAGGGAGCGCACAGGAGAGATGGGCACTGGGCTCTCTGGGTTAACCCGGGCAACCCGTGACTGCAGGGTACCTCTGAGCCCTACACAGGGACAGGTATTTGTGGCAGAGGTGCAATTACAACCACAGAAAGATCAGGAAGAAACCAAGTAGGGGACACAAGCCCTCTGCACTTGAAGGTGTCACCCAACAGCGAGCTGAAACACAGGAGGAGACACTGAGGCATTTAAGGAGAAAAGGCTCCTGCACACTAGTATTTGTGGGCAAAATACAAGCCAAAATGGAGATGGACAGGGCAACGCACACACGGCCAACAGCTGGAAACAGCTGTGGGGTTGTAACTGGAAAGAAGTACAGTGAGGGTTATTCTGGGACACTCTATCCAGCTACAGTGACTGCAAGCCCAAGTCAGCTGCCTCCTTGGCCGATGAATCAGGAGCATTAAAAGAGAGCATCTCCTTGCACCTCTGGCTTTAGGAGCCCATCAGCGGATGGACATCTGAGGGACACATCCCTCTGGAGAGCAATACTGGGATCCTGCCTGTCCCAGGAGGCAGCATTAGTTCCCTCCAAGAGGAGGGATTCCCAGCTTTGGGCTGGGCTGGAGATGGCCATTAAACACCAGCTTGGAGCTATCACCCAAACGCTGGACTTCCGAGCCACAGAGCCAGCAGAGCAGCTGGGAAGGGGGGAGAGCCCTCGACCCGGGGGGGCAGCAGCCCACCGGTCATGGCTGGAGACAAGGAGCTCTGACAAGAGCAGCGTGCGGTACCTGCAGCCCGCAGTCGATCTCGGTGGTGTCCAGGAGGTAGCTGATGCCTGAGGCCTCCCCACACAGAGCCACCTCGTAGCAGGAGTCCAGAGCTCTCTCCGGATACACCATGCTGAAGGGAGCCTCAGGAACTCCTCTGTTGAGCAGGAGAACCTGCAGCAGCAGCAAGAAAGCAACATGGAAATACATGAAGAATCCTCTTTACTTACTGAAGGCTCACTTCTTTTCTACTTTAGCAATTAACATCTGTAAAAGGCAGAAGATGCTGAGCGCTGCTGCCAAATACAACAGGACAAGTTCTGCCTCAGGGCTTTTTCATGCAAAGCAGGGATAACTTCACACAAACAGAGCCACTCTGGCCTTATTCCCCTGACACAGAGCACTCCACTTGACCTGCAGTGGCAAGGACCTGCTCAGCACCACCAACTTGATTCAGACCCATCCCACACCTCCACCAGGCTCACTGCTGCCCACGAGCCATCCGGATCCACCCCATGCCCTGCCACCCGTCCTGCTCACCCCACAGCTGTGGCTTGAGCCAACAAACACCTTCCCGACGCTCAGCTGGTCGCAGCTGAGTTCCACCTGGGGCCCGACGCCTTCCCCGCTGATGCACAGGGGCAGCCTGGTCTCACAGCCTGTGGAGGGAAATCTCTGTGAGTGCAATTCCTTCTGCTACCCAGCACTTTCCAGGTTGTCTCAGTGCTGCTGCCGGTCCCTGGCCTGCATGGAACCACCTCCAGATGCTCCAGGAGAAGATACGGGACCCATCTCGTCCCTCAGGAGATCAGCCTTGGGGCTGGTTTCTCATTTCTAACCAACCCCCTGGGATGGTGTCTCAGAGAACCACAGAATGCTTTGCGTTGGAAAGGACCTCAAGATCATCCACTTCCAGCCCCTTGCCATGGACAGCGACACCTTCCACTAGACCAGGCTGCTCCAAGTCCCATCCAGCCTGAACTTGAACATTGCCAGGGACGGAGCAACTTCCTTGGGCAGCCTGTTCCAGTGCCTCACCACTCTCACAGCAAACAATTCCTTCTGGATATCTAAACTAAATCTCCCCTGTTTAAGCTCAAACCCATCACCCCTTGTCTCATCCCTCCAGCCCTGGAAAACCAGCCCTCTCACTGAGCAGATCACATAAGCCAGACATGTACTGCTAACGTGCACAGCCCTTGGTGCAAAGGCAACCGAGACCTCAAGGCTTACAGCCAAACTCCAGGGTGGCTTCTTTCCCTCAGATTTGCTAGAGATGACAGAGCACAAGATCTTCAGTCTGAAAGCTGCTCTCAGCCACTGAAGCCTGAATCCTGGCTCAAATTTTGGACGAGATCTCACTGCCATCCCATTCTACTCTGCACACAAGGCGAACAGCACCAGGAGGAGGAGAGAGCCACGCAACCAAGACTCATCTTGGAGGTAAATGGTCTACAGGCTCCTGGTGCTCCTTCATTAAAGCTGTGTGTGTTGCAAATGCTGGCAAACCCATGCCAGGAAAGCTTATTCCTTCACTGCTTTGTCTCTTCTGGGGTCAGGAAGCCAGAGCCAGGCATCCTGAGCCCTGGCCTCAGACAGGAGACCACCGGGAACCGCAGGGACAGCAGCATGTGCCAGCACTGTCCTCTTGAGCCCTCCAGAGCTACACGAGATCCCAGTGGGCTGGAAGAGTGTTTGTACCTCCTCTGTGGGAACAGGAGCAGGAGGAAGGAGCTGTACCTGAGATGTCACAGTAGGCTGCCTCTTGGTAGACTCTGGCTTCTTTGGGCTTAAAGATCACCTTGATTTCAAGTGAAGAATTTGGCAAGATATCTCCCTCCTGAAACAGAAGTGACAGCAAACCATTTATCTTCAAACAGCACATTCTTGTTGCCACTACAGCCCTGTAAGCCTTTATTTAGAGCATCAGCAAAGAGCAAGGAGCAAGCAACACTTGTCAACAGAATTTAGAGGAGAGCTTGGAAGCAGCTGCAGAAACACCTTCCAAAGTCCCTCGCCTTTACTGGCGCCCGGAAGGGGCTTTTGTTACCCTCAGAAGAGACTGAGCTCTGGCTCAGGGATTTAAGTCTGGGCCACACTACCAGTTTCTGCAACTGTCTGCTGCTTCCTCAGGGTCTTCTCTCTCTGCTGCTCTCCCACAGGATCCTGGCACTGGTGCTCAGGCCCAGGAAGCCTTGTCACACATTTCAGCAGGCACCCCTGGTTTCTATAGGCTCTCACTTCCTCCAACTGCCTTAAGCAAAGGCACCTCGTACAGCCCTTCAGCCCCTAGCATTACAAATACACTTGACGTAAGTAGCTACACCTCTGGCAACCGTAATAACGCTCTACAGGAATTCAATATTGAGTTGACGGAAGCAGATAAAAACAACAGAGTCATTTTTCTATCAGCACAGCCAGGCTCTGATTCCACTCTGCTCTTGGCTATTCTCAGGAATCTGTCCAGAAGAGCCTTGAACTGACTGGAGCCTCCAGCACTCCTGCAGCATCAGTATTTACTAGCTACGGTTCTGCCACTGACACAGCACTGACAGCTTAGAGGACAGCCCCACAAAAATTAAAGAGCTACAACATGGGAAGTTATTGGCCTGCAGCTGCAAGTAGTTCCCTGATGCACAACCTGCTCTGAGTCAGGACAACACAGGCAAGGACAGGCAGAGAAGAACCCTTTCAAACACCAACCGCCAGTAACTGCAAACTCTGAAAGAGTAAAGTCACTTGGATTCTTCTCAAAACCTGCACAAAGTCCCCATGTGGGACAGGAGACACTGCCCATGACACAAAGCCCTTGCTGCCCCGGCCTCCTCCCATTCCTGCATCCCCATTCCTTAGCCAGGGCAGCTGGAGCTGGCTCAGGGCCTCAAGGCATCTGTCTGACTCTGCAGTTGATCCCGGCCCCAGATAACCCAAACTCAACATCACAACCCTGAGCTGCCACTGCACCAAAAAGTACAGCTTCAGCAAGAACCTGGAGAACACTGCAAAGGTGCATCTCAAACAGTGAGGAGTGCAAAGGAGAGCCCAGCAGGGTTACTGCGAGTGCCCAAGGCCCTGGGGGCATGATTTGCTCCATACCGACACCACACTGACTGCTGGCATCATTCTGTACACACTCTTTAACTAGTGCAGGAGGGAGCTTAGAGCTTTGGGCACGTGCCATTGCTTCCTTTACAAGCTAATCAGAGGAGGGTGCAGCACACACACCCCCTTGCCAGGGATGATGCCTTGCTGGCCACCAAGCACCACAAAGCCATCCAGTGAGGCACCACGATCCTCACAAGGGACACATCTCCATACATCCAAGGTGCTGCTGGGTCCCAGGGCACAGCCAGATTACACTTCTCTAAGGCACCTGAGGAACAAGCTTATGGGCTAGCACTAAAGCCTCTCCTTTTCTAGGGATCAGCACAGCTCTCAGGAACAATCCTGATACAGCACCCCCACTGGAGCCTTGCATTCATATCCTCCATCCCAAGAGAACTGACCCAACACTTAACAGGCTCAAGAGCAAGACTCTCCATGGGAAAAGGATTGTTCCATAAAGAATGGAATTCATGGAAATCAAGAGACTGATAACACTGCACAAGACAGCAGGGGAGAGACTCCTGTAGGAGCCTGCTTTGATTCAGCCCTAGAGCAAACCATGTAACAGGAACACGACCATTTAGGAAAGGTTTCCACTCACAGCTTGGGGCCAAGCTACACTTCACGTCTCTGCATCATCACATCTTGATGTGGACAGGACTCAGCCACAATTCCAGACCTCCCCTTAATGCATCTCAGGAGCTCAAGAGCAGCTTAAGCTCATTGTGGAGACACAGCAACTGGAATGAAGCAGGAGCCCTGGGGCACACTCCAGAACCAGCTCACACACCACAGGATGCTCTGAAGGCTCAGCTCAGCAGCTCCCACTCTCCCCAATATCCCTGCTGCTCTGACACAGTCTCTTGCTCACATCGTGCTGCTGCCAGCTACAGTGCTGTGAGACCGCACTTGTGCTGGCACTGGTGGCTCTCAGCCTTACATGCGCTGCAGGAGCAAGCAAGAAGAGAACAGCAGCCCCTTCCTCAAAAACAAAATCAAAACATAAACTAGTTTCACCCACTGGAAAAGAAAGAAGAGGTTGGGATTATTCCAGGCTTCACTCCAAGATGAGAAGGGATGTTGCACTGCTCAGACAGCAGCCATTCTTCAGCTCAGACCATGTGAATACCCACAGCAACGGCTCTGGCTGATTGAAGGACATGGGGGTTTTGCTTGCATCACCAGGAAAGTGAGCAGTTTTCTCTACCTATCTGCAGTAGAACTCAAAAAGCTTGTTTAAACCTGCCAGCCTCGTGTCCAGGCTCACAGACGGCACTGGAAGGGACACTCATATGTGGTATACATCCAGGTTTTAGGAATGGATTGCTGTCCCCCCGATTAAACTTGGGCTCAATTTGGACTCCTTTCCACAGGAGATCATTTCATTCTGCAGGTCAGGATGTGAACTAACAGTGCACCAGTGGCCTTTCTTCACCCCTATGCGCTACATGGAAATGTGTCCTTACAGAGAGTAACATACCTCTGAACACTGTGAGGACACTCATGAAGTGCCCTTGAGTCACAGCCCTTGCAGCAGAGCCCAGCCTGGGGTCGGCTCTTGCTGCTGCTCAGAAATGCTTTCTGCAACAAGCGCCCCCAGCCTCACCAGAAACCTGATGTCTCCTCTCTTGGCACATTGAGCAGCTGACGTGAGATCTGCCAAGGGACCTCATTCAGAGAGGAGAAGGGCGAGGAGCAGGAAGGGAGGTTCTCAGCCATCACTTACCATGGGCACAATGGTGAAAATATCACTGCAGAAAGGCGTGGAGTCTCCCTGCACATCTGTCCCCTGGCTCTGGGAGGTGCAGACGGGAAGGGAAGGGTGTTCTCTGAGAGGGGGGACCACCCCCTGCTCCTTAGGAACATCAACCAGCTTGTCCTCTTCCTGCCTCTGCAGCCTGTGCCATGGGAGAGACAAACCAAGGAGATCATTGAAGAAGCAGCAGATTTGCAGAGCCTGTTGTGTCTGTGCATGAGCAGCAAAGCACTTGGCGAGGAAGAGCAGCAGCTCAGCATGGGGCTGACCCTGAGACACAGGCTCCCCCATGGATCCCATTATTCCCAGCACAGCAGCGAGTTTTACTCCTCACTGACAAGCTCATCAGAGGTTTCTTAAAGCTGGCAGCCCTCAAGAAAAAGCCTCCTGCACTGGGAGGGGAGAAGCAACCAGGTTTCAGCTGCACGTTACCAGCAGCACACTTTTCCCCTTCCCTTTTGCACCCAACAGGGATGAGGAGACAGTATCTGCACTGCCTTGTGCCAGAGGATCCCGGTGCACTTCCAAAGCAAACCAATGGGTTTGGCATCCCACCACTTCAGTGACACAAAGGGGGTTCTGTGCATGAAAACAGAGGTGCCAAGAGAGGAAGGGACTTTGCCCAGCATCACCCAGGAAAGAAGTCAGCATCTCTGAATGCAAACCCTACGCTGAGACTTGAACCACCTCATCTTTTCCCTCATTTTGGCCTCCTCTGCAGAGCTGCAATGCAGTTAACCTCTGCCTTTATTGCTGGTTGCAGCAGAAATCATTCTAGTGGTTAGAGATCACAAGCGGGAGATGAGAGGGGAGCAGTGCTGCACAGTGGCTGCTCCTTACTGGGAGCCTGAAAAGTTGCACAAGGATTCCCCAAGTCACAGAAGCTTTTAAGTCTCATTTCCAGTTCATCCCCCCAGGCTGTCAGTGTTTCTCTGCTGCCTGAAATGGCAATTTCAAAGCTTCACCAGAGGCACCCTTGGAAGAACCTGCCCCATCTCTCACCACCAGGACACAGGTTGCTGAAGCCCAAAAGCACTTCCAAGTCCTGGCTGCCCTCCCTTCCCTGCACAGCCCTCCCCCTCCACATCTGCCCAGCTGAGGAGCAAGGCCAGAAACACCTCCTTGGGCCAGAAACCAGGACACTGGAAGGCAATTCCCCAGCCTACAGCAGGACGGCCTCCACCTTCTGGGCCAACCGAGCACTGTATCCTGCGTGTGGCTGGAAAAGGAGCCTGACACCTTAGCAAAGAACAAACTGCTTGAGTATCATAAGAGTTGTGCCACCTGCAGCTCTTCAGTGCTACTGCTCAGTGCAGTCCCAGGTACCGAGTGCTGACACCTGCCTCAGCCTCATGGACCCTCCGCAGTGCACGCAGCTCTGAACTCAATAGTTTGTGGCTCCCAAACGTGAATTTGCCCTCTGAGGCAAGCCAGTGATTGCAATCAACCTTCTCTCCCCAAAACATCATCCTCAGCTGTAGCACGGGTGGGACTGGAATGGCAAGGGTTAAGCTCCACGCTGTGCATGGCTCTGTCTGCCCTAATCCCTTCAAAAGCCCCAAGAGCCCTCTGAGGCTGTGTGTTAGTTTTCCCCTGGTGCATCTATCTTGCTGGGAGGAATCTCTCAAACAAACCTCAGCTTCTGCCGCTCCTCCTCTTCCTCATCAACAAAACGCTTCCACTGGAAGTGGGCCGTGATGCCACTCTGGTTGTGGATGACCAGGGAACTTTGCTTTGACAGCGTGAGGGAAGTCTTCTCAACTGTCAAGGAGCTCTTGTCAAGCCTGATGTCGGCATTTACAGCTGTTCCACAGAGGCTTTTGTGAACATCTTCACCTGGAACAAAGCAAAGGCAAAGTCTTGGCTCATCTCACTTGCTGATGGAAGTACAAGGAACGGGGCAATCTGCAGGCAACAGGAGAAAGAGCTGCAGTTTTGAGCTGCATCAGCAGTTCCCCAGATCAGGACATTTATCGTATCCTGACAGCTGCACATGAGATAGCATGAGGATGTCCTGGCACCACCTTAGGCACCTTATTTTGGGGGGTGTTTGTGGAGATTTATCCCCAAGGTGACAGCATTTACAGTGAGACTTTGCAGATGTGCCCGGGTGCCCTTTGGGCTGCCATGCCACTCAGGTCATAGGGAATTCTACACCCAAGTCACTCAGTGACGCTGAGGAGCCCCAACTCAGTCATGGCTTGCCCAGGCTCTCCTGCAGGCAGGAGATGCCCCCACTCTTGTGTCATCCTCATCTCCTGCTCCTCAAATATTGGCCATAGCTCTCATCTCAGAAACCAAGCGGGAGCATTTGAAATGAAATGGACAAGGGCAGAAAGAACAATGGCAAGTACAGAGCAGCTTCTGTGCTGAGCTCTGCACTCAACAGGGTGCTATGGGGCCCTCGGATCCATCTGACAACTCCTTCTTTTGCTCCTTGCTGCTCTCACACCCAAGTGCCTCACCACTGCCAGCACATTCTCCCTTGTCAAATGTGCTGCTGTTACCACTTCACCACTGGAGAAGTGAGTCCCTTCACTAGGGTAAGTGTCCGCTGGAAAGCTGGAGACTTCCAGCATCAGAGCAACACGCACAGCAGCACAGCCATTCCCAAGGGTTTCTGCAAGGTCCTGTTCACCACCTACCTTCAGACATCAATACACCCTCACATTACTGACTCCAGCCCTAGCAGCAGCTTCTTCCTAAACCTCACCATTAAATAACTGCTGCTCACAAGGGGGTTTCTACAGAATCACTCCCAGGCTACAGCAATGCTCAGAGCACCCTAATGGCTACTGCTGCCACACTTACTGCTCCTCACAGTCACAAGACCTCAGCGTGGTACAGCACTCACTGTACCCATGCATCACATCACAAGAAGAGGGTCTCTACCTCAAAGGCCTTGCCAGGAACTGTAACACAACACATTGGGATGAAAAGCAATGACCAGTCAGCAGAGCTCTATGGGACAAGTTGCAGGCTCTTCAGACAGCTCTCTCACACGTTAAAAGCCATCTCCTTTTCAACCAGGCTCCTTGCTATGCCTTCTTCCCCAACAGAGCACCCAGAATATTCCCCATCACCCCCTGTGCACTGTGCTTAGGAAGATCTGCTGCCTTGTTACAGGCTGAAATATTCCAGCACAGCAATATCTGGCAGCCAGCATGGAAGCTTTGCTCTACCCAGCGTGAAGGAGTCTTGCAGAAGGGATTCAACAGGACAATGAAGCCATCAGACGATGATGGCAGACACTGCTCTCTTTGGAAGGACACACCGAGGGTGCACCAAGCACTTACCAGTGTCATAGTGAACAATCATGGGACTTGTATAAACACCGGTCTTTGGTGGGTGAAATTCCACCGTGACTTGCATCGCTTCTCCAACGCCAAGAGTCCCAATGGAGGGATCCACAGAGAAAGGGCTGCAACACAAAGAGAGAGATCTGGGCCCTCCGTTAACTTTGCAGTCTAGTTCACTTCAGCTCTCTTGTGCAAGCAAGGAGCAAGCAAACCACAGGCGGTACAAGAAAACCAGAGCATCCAGGATCAGAAACAGAGCGGGTGACTCTCCCTGCTGAAGAATCCCATGCAGAAGAACCCTGCAGAGGATCCCGTGGTATAACATGACCTCAGCCCCCCATCCTCTGCACACAGTTCTCAGCTCTTCACCTCTGCCATCCAGTTACTCACAATTCTACGGTTTTTGTGTAGCTCACTTAAACTTTTGTAATGCTTCCCATTTCTTTATTGCAAATCAGGACTGAAATAGTTCATTGCTGAAGTTCGGGAACTCTTAAAACCCTTGCCAAGGAGCTCTCAACACATGCTCTGTCACCCAGTAGAGTAGTTGGCAAGTGCATTGCAAATAGATGCTAGACTTCACTGGGTACTTATTGTGCTGGTGACAACTAGGCCTGGAAATCCCGGAAGGAAACTGTACAGTGATTTACAAGTTCCTGCCCATGGAGCTCCACAGGGAAAAGCAGCAGCCTGCTTAAAGAGCACCCTAGAAGCCTGCTTAAACAGCCTTGCCAGCCTTTGGCAGAAGCTCCTCTCAGACCCTCGTGTTTCACAGGAGACAAGTTGAAAGTCTTCTGAATCCCGTTTCCTGGAGAAGAAACTGAAGCAGCTCAGGTGCACCAACTGAGACGCAGCAGGTCTTTGGTGCGTTCTTAACCTCAGCTCCTGCACTGAGACCTCTGGGACCAAGCAACTCTCAACTCCCAGCCAACTGAACCGCCTGCCTTGCGGATGCAGTGTCACAAACACATTCCCCTCTCCGGTGCAGCAAACTGGAAAACCAGTGACTGGCTTCTGAGACCAACAGGAACAGGACAGGCTGTCTGCAACACAGTTCACCTCAGGCATTGGATGACGGGACCACCAGACTACCATGAACTTGTGGCCTCCAGAGACCGGGTGTACTTGGTTCCTAGTGGTATGGAACCATTTCAGAAGGTTATTTGTGACCACAAGGGTGCAAACCAGCTACTCAGCTACTTGAGCCCTCTCCAGGAAATGTGGGAGAGAGACAGCTCCAGGAGAAAAGGCCCCCAGCCCTTTCCAAATGCACCAGGCACTTGGAGCATCTTTCACCTGTGCCCTCCTTAGCTTTCCGGTAGTCCACTTCTGAAGCCACCACCTGCTCCTCTCCACTTCAGAGCTCATTCTGCTTAGGCATATTTGATCCCAGGCACCAGACCAAGCCCACGGGAAAACAAAGGCCCTGGACCACACACTCTTATTGCCAGGGCCTCCATAGCAATTGCTTTCATCTATGATCTCTGCTTGCTAATATAGACACAGCTGCTGATCAACTCCTCAGTGCCTCTCACCAGCTCATTGCTTGCCCATTTCTTGATGCTGCCTTTGGGCTCCGTGACCTGAGCCCCTCGAGCTGTCCTCTGCCACACAGCACCTTCTGCAGCACTCCAGCTGCCTTCCTACCTTGGCTCTTCCAATCCAACAGCATCAGATCTGCAAGATGCTGCCTTGCAGACATCACTGCACTGTAAAACTTGCTTGCAGAGCTTTCTCAAAACACCGTAAGCAATGGCAAACCCCACGTGTCCTGCCCATGTCCAGCACCTCAGATGCTCTGCCTCCTTTTTCTCACTGTTTACAACTCCATGAGCACACAACAGCGTTTTGCACAAGAGATGAGCTCCTTTACCTCAGAGTGGTGATGCTGTAGCAAGCCTCCCGCTTCCCCACGTTGCGCACCAGCAGAGTCTTCTGGGTGCTGAACCTGACTGGACACTCAGAGAAGTTCAGCTGCTCAGGGAAGTCCAGGCTGGCTCGGGCACCTATGGCTCGGATAGGCACAAAGAACTTCTCCCTCTCTGTGATGATGATAAGCTCCTCAAAATAATCCTGCAGGGAAAGAAACAAGCTCAGCACAGTGCCTTTAGCACCATGCCCATGCCAGAAGAACTGCTGCTGGTTTCTGTGACTCTCACAGTAGCATTCCATAATGTACTCGCACTTTTTACCTTCATGCCCTTTCATTTCAGATTATTTCACAAGCAGGGGCAGCCAGGGACCATGGGGCAGATCCTCTGTAGTTTTCTAGAGGCATGCTGCTTGAGGATAGGACAGACTAGTCAACTACATTTAAGCAGCAAACACAAGATGAGTAAAAGGCCATGCACAGGCAGCAGACTCTCAGCCCTCAAGCCAATAGACATTACATGAAATATTCCACCACTGAAGGACAAAAGAGCCTGAAACAGGCAAGAGCCTCCAGCCTATGGGAGCACAACCTTCAGCACCAGCAAAGAGTCTCCCCCAGGTCTAGATCCAGTGCAACCCCACTGAACCCAGGACACTTCTTCAAAACCCACACCAGATGCCTGCTTTGGAATCCAGCCCTGCAGGTTCACCTCCCCTCAAGGCATCATCTCTCAGGACCTCCACTCTCACCTTGTTCTCATCAGGTCGGAAAAGGATGCGGTAGGTTGAAGACGTGCCCGGGGCTACCTTATAGTCCTCATCACTCGGGCTGATCAACTCAAAGTAAGGAGAGTTCCCCAGGATGACATTCAGCAGACGAGGAACCTGCACGAAAGACACACAGCTATGATTTTGTCACTTGGGGAAACTTGAGAAGGGACCAGGACAGGCCACGTGACAGCCTTCCTTACCACCTTCCCAAAACACTTTTAGCTCTGAAGGTACACGCACGGAACACACAAGGCTGGACTTGAATCCCTTCTGCTCAGCTACAGAGCTGCAGGACAGAGGCAGAAGGAACAACATGTCCTGCTGTGAAGGAAGCAGGAAGGAGATGCAGAACCTCAGGTCATCTGCGTATTCAACAGGCCCAAAGAACACGCTTGTTTCTGCCTGCACACATCCATGCGATCATGCCTCTGCAGGAGGAATGTATTATCTGAAGGCAAACCAGCGTGGGTTATACGGGGGGAAGAAAGTCACTTCTGACACACACACCAAGCTGGAGTGGGCTTTTCAAGCTGCGGTGCTAGTCATGGGGGTGGGCCGGCAAGAGAAGGAGATCACAGACACTCTGGCCTTCCTGAGAAGAAAAGCTTACCTCAAGAGCAAAAGGACGAGCACAGGAAGACAAAAGAACAACCCCAGCAAGAAGCAGATGGCTAAGAGAATTTACAGGGGGCTGCAAAGCAGCAAGGGAGATCCATAAGACAAGGAAAGGCTGCTGCAGAGATGAGAATACCCAATGTGCCTGTATGATGGAAAGCCAGACAACCCCCCCAGCCTGTGCCTATCTATTATGGTCCTCAAAGGCACTTTCTGCTTTGTGATACGTGACCAGCACTGCCTCACAGTGTCACTTCATTACTGAAAGCCACCCTGAGCTCTCTGGAGGCTCTTGCTGCCTGGTGACTGCAGCCAGGCCTCTGGCTGCTGCAGGAGAGCCCCATTTCTGGCTGTCCCTCCTCACAGCCAGCCCTTCCTGCAAGCATCCTGCTGCAAGTGTCTGTCCTCTGGATACCACAGGCACAGAGACAGCAAACAGGCATTCTCTAGCACACAGGCAGCAACTCCCCAGCACCCAGTGTCAGCTCAGAAAGTAGAACAAGGAGAGTTTGAATGACAGGCAGCTCCACTGATGAACACACCAGGCTTGGAACAAATGGAGGCTCCTTCTGCACCCCCTACCCAAGCCTGAGAACCCATGGCCAAGGCAGCCCTCAATGCTCTAAACACCCTTTGCTCCCAGCAATGCCCTGGGGCAGCAAGCTCCAGGAGCCCATTCTTCCAACAGCAGCCACACGTTCTGGTCACCAAGTCCCTTGAGATGTGAGCCCAGGTGGCAAAGATCTTCAGCAAGAGCCACCCAGGACACCTCTGAGGGTGCTGAGGAGCAGCCTGAAGACAGGAAAGCAATTCGACAGCAAGTAGGCAAGAGCAGCAAGCACATAGTGAAGCACTTCCGTATCGGACTGCTTACAGAGCACCTACTGGGCTCCATTACACTTTGCCTCTCTTACACTTTGCTGCTAGCTGCAGTTTTAGGAAGCAGACAACCTCAGCTATCATGCAGGAGACATCAGTAGGATTCAGAGGGATCTGGGAAACTCATGAGACAGACCTGGCACAATGTTCCTTTTCTCCAGGACATGACCAAAACCCAGCAAAATTACAACATAAGAAACTCTCTTGGGATTATCAGCTCTATTTTTGTGCATTTCAATATGCCAAGGGTTTTCCTTAGAGCTGATCTTCCTTTTACACCAGGGCTGTCCAATGCCTGAGGTCGTACTAGCTTCACAACTAATTCATTTTGGGTAAAATCAACAGCACACACACTGCCTCCCCTTCACAGGGCATAGAAATCCCAAACTGAAGCTGTACCAGTCTATTATGTTTTATTGGGAATGGCACCAACATCAATGCAGACTTTATTTTCCACTTGGGAAGAACAAATAGAGCAAATTCACTGTTTGCCTCTTTGCTGGTACTTGGCAAAGGCAAACATCTGAGGTGCTGCATGGCTGAGGGAGCAGCTGAAGCCAAAAGACACAGCGGGAATGAAGCAGAGCAGCAGGAAAAGAGAAACTGAGGCCCATTATAATAAGCAAAGGGCACACCTACAGCAGAGATTGCCCAAAGTCACTGTGAACCACACCAGTCGTTTCCCTTGGCCATAGGTACCCACACTGCAACTTCCCAGTATTGCCAAGCTACACCAGGAATGACACAGAACTCTCTGGCAGTACCAGAGGGACCACACCTTCATCCTTCCTTGCCAAAGGGTCTTCCATGCTCCACCATGCCCCTGTAAAACCTGTCATCTCAGGAGATACTTTGCCTTCTCTTGCTCTTTCTCCCCCTACATTAAGCCCTGACAGTGTCACTCCTTTTGTCCCATCCTTTCATTCTCCCAACAGGGAGATTTGAGGAGGGGATTAATTCACCTGCACACTTCCACCTCCCCCCGTGCCCTCCTCTCACGCACACATCTTGCTCTTTCTTACACAACAGGATCCGGAATTATGCCTGTTTCTGACTTTTCTCTGCTTCCAGCACACTTCCAGTTACGCAGCAAGAGAATCCCTGTGCAGAAGAAAGTGCTCCGGGACAGGATGCTGAACTCAGCCCCTTCCCTGCCTCCTGTCTTTTCCCACCGGCTTGCACTTGGCACATGCCTCACTGGAGCAAATGTTTCCCCAACTGAAATTCAAAGTTCTCCTTTTCCCCCTTTACAGCAGAGCAGAACAAAATTGCTGACATCGCTCAGCTTTTCCCTGCTCAATTTTCTCAGGAAATCTCAAAAGGATCACAACCTTTCCAGTTCAAGCTGGACACCTTCAGGAGCACATTACCCTGCCTGTGCTGGGATTCTCCAAAGGGAAAGCACAGCCACGCTGGCTTAGAAACACCTCAGCAGAACTGAACTGAGCTTAGCAGGAGCTTCAAGTGGCACCTCAAGTCCTTCCCTTTAACTGCTCCTGCTAAGCCAGCCTGTTCCACTGCTCTTCCAAAACACCCAGCCTGCAGTGCTAATGCCAGCAGTTACAACTTACTCCAGCACAAAGTGGAGAAGACTCAAGACCTGTGCTTTGACAGGCACTTGCACACAGGTGGCTGAACAGGCTGAGAGAGGAAAACATGGCCTGCCAGAAACCAAGACTGACCAAAGAGCCACCGGGACACGGTGCACACTCAAGGTAAAGCATGACAGCAGGCAAGAACTGCACAGCCCTCGACAATCCCATCAGTCCAGGGCTTTCAAGGGGAAGCATGCTGGCTCAAAGAGCTCCTTTGGGTAGATACCACCAGTGCACGGCCAAAACCAGAATCCCCAGCATGGGAACATTTCCCCATCTTGCAGAATAATGCTGGTGAGACATTTTATTCTGCATGCGCTGCACTGCAGCAGGGAACTTGCTCTGCTGCACACCATGTGAATTCCACTGCTCTCCTCCTCCAGCCCAGTGCTCAACCTCCACAGCCCAGCACTTACCCTGTCTTTGTTCCTCAGAGCTAGCGACGCTATGTAGAACTGGTGGGGAATGTAGTTCTCAAACACCACCTCGGATGGGAAAGGCTGGAACGACCTCTGGTCCCGCTCAACGGCTGAGAACTGCAGATGCAAGACAGAGCAGAGAGAGCTTCAGCTGCTGGGAGAAAGATTAACGAAGGAAGAGCCCACACTCATCTCCAGTAAATACAGTCTCTTGGTGACTACATCTGCCCAGCTCACGCTAGGAGATGGCAGCTCACCCACCTCTGCTCTCAGCTCAGCAAAGGGTTCTGGACCATGTTGAGCAGCCTCAAGCTAAGAAGCTCTTTTGGAGGCTCTTTCTTCAGGTTGCCTTCTCCAACAGGCAAAGCAGCATTCACCTCCAGCAGAGCCCTCTGCTAAGCTGCTCGCTCAACTCCAGACACTTGCTGGAACAGCCACCAGCACTCAGGGAGCAAGCAAAACCCAGCAGTTTCCATGAGCCTCCACAGGAAACAAGTTGCAGGTGAACTTCCCTCTGGGACAGCGACACTGAGTCCCACACATCCCACATATCTTTTTTTGATGGAGAGCCGAGAAACCAGGCGGAAGACACCAGTACCAGGGAGGAAAGGCCAACAAGAAAGTAACAGGGCAGTTGGGAAACAGATAAATGAGGTGAATGCTGGATGGGGATGAAGTTCAGCTCTTTCCCCAGCATTAATGGGCAACTTGAGCTAGGCTGCAATTCGTATCCCCTTTCCCCAGGAGCTTTAAAGTTGCTGCTTCACTGGATTCTATTACTGCTGGTTTATTTAACAGCACTGCAGAAGCAGCTCTGAAAAGTACACACAAAGAACAAATGCTGACCCAGCAGAAGCTTTACTTGGAGATAATTCCTCCCTGCTTGGTCTCCCCTCTCCCAGCTGCACTGCTGCCACTCGAGACACACAGGCAGGTCTCCCGCTGCCCCACAAAAGCCACGGTCAGGCTGAGGCCAGAAGCTGTAGCACTGCCAGTTATTTGGGCGCCCGTCTTACGTGTTCCCACCTCGTGTGCTGTCTGGGGCAACCCTGAACTGATGTGCTACAGCTCACTTGCTGGCAACTTTCTGCTCAACAGCCCTACCTCAGTCGTCCACCCACCTGGACTGGCTGTTACACTGAGCAGTCCTGCAAGAAAAGCAGCTTTAAACATCCATCTAAGAGAGCACTGATCCAGGGAAAGCGCATCCACTCTCCTCTGCCCAGGGCGATTCCCCGGCTATCCAGCAGCCTGAAAACTCAAACACCCTGGAAGGCTCCCACGCCTTCTTCCAACCCATTCATGCATTGACGCAATTGGGTTTCTTACAGCTTAAGTAATTGCCACAGGCCCTCAGCCTTCAAAGGCCACTACTGCCACCACTGAGGGAGTCCTGTGACCCCAAGCACGTGGCAGTTGACTACACCAAAGCCAGAGGTGGGTCTTTGAACAGCAGGATGAGAAATAGCAGCTCCTGCCCTTGTGTCCTGCCCCAGCCCTACCCCCAGTAGCTTTAGCGATGGTAGCTCAACTCCAGCAAAACCCACCAACTGCAGCACAGGTTCCATTGCTTCCTGCAGATCAGGACTTCAATGGCTCACTGCAAACACATGTTTTGCCTTTCCCCCAGCAGAAAGAACTCCACCACCACCAGTCGGAAATGACAACAGGACCTAATCATCAAGCTGCTTGGGTGAGCTGGAGGCAAGTCAGCCACAAGCACGTGCCCTCTTCAAATAGCACATCAAACAGCAAGGAAAAGGCCAGGGAAAGGATACCTTTTGATGGCAGACTTCACCCATGTCCCGAAGCTGGGCAGTCCGGGGCCGCCTCATCTCCCGAGGCCTCGCCAGCCTTTGCTTGCTGCTGAGAGACTCTTCTGCCTCTCTGACCAGCTTGGGATTACGAGATGCTACCACTCTGCTCTGGAATCCATCCGCCCTTCTGGAGGACCTCATGGGCCGGGGGGTCTTGCCACTGGCCATGTCGCAGAGCTCACCTGGAAGAAGCAACAATTGGACAATCCACAACCCCAGAACCTTAAAACCCTGAACCCATGGAAGCCTGGAACCCACAACCTTAGGGAAGGGCCCTTAAAACTCACCCACTCCCAACCCCCTGCCAGGGCCACAGACACCTTCCACTAGAGCAGCTGCTCCAAGGCCCATCCGACCTGGCCTTGAACACTGTCAGGGATGGGGCAGCCACAGCTTCTCTGGGCAACCTGTGCCAGGGCCTCGCCATTCCTGGCACACCCAAAGGACACAGCCGTGTCTCCAGCCTCTGGCATCCTTCCTAAGCGTAGAACGCAGGGAGGGCCTCCCCACCCTCACTCATCATTAGACCACATTTAGGCTCCATTCATAGACGTAAAACCCCACAACAGACAGCCCCTGAGCCAAAACAGCCTTTTGCTCTGGGTGCAGTCCCACCAGCCACGGAGACACACCAGGGGCTGCTGGCACTTCTCACCCTTTCTGCAAGGAGCCTTCTGCTGATGTTTCTAACTAACTCAGCACAGAGCTCAAGACTCTGGTTAAGAACCAGAGTTTCTCAAGGCTACTTTGCCTGCTTGAAGTTACAAAGATTAGCTGGCAAAAACGGCTCCTTCCAGGCAGGAAACCACCCCACTGCCCAAGAGCACTTCTCCATGCAGAAGGATGCCCTCATTGTCACTTGGTAACACCCAAACTCGAGGCTCCCTACAGGCATTCCAGGCTGCCACAGCAGGAAAGAAGCAGGAAACCATCAAAGGCACAGGAGCAATTACCTCAAATCTAAGGAAAATCCAGGAGGATATTCCCTCCTGCTTCCCTGTGTTCCACAGCACATCTGTTGTGTGCACTTGCTCTACACAGCAAGACAGCATCTAGGCAAAGATGGCCATTCCCTGCCCCTCGACTCTCCCCCACACCCTGCACGCAAGGCAATCACTTCATGCCTTTACGCCCAAGACAGCTACAGCACGGCACAAACGGTGTTTGTGGTGCTGGGCCCTTGGCAGCTTCAGGAAACAAGGCTACCGGTTCCTTTTGTTCTTGCAACAAACACCAGAGCTCTGCACTGCCTCTGCTCAGGAGGACCTGCTGCAGCAAGAGCTGGCCTTTAAAGCTGGAAAGAACTGCTTGTCAGGGGAGAAACCTCATGGGGATGATCCAACATTCATCTGATTTCAGGGTTTATTACCGGCTCTTAACTGCCTCATTCGTCCCAATTCTCCAAACTGTGATTTCACTTCACTTGAAACGAATCCTGTCGTCACCCCCACAACGCTTATTTCCAGAGGGCTTCCAACCTGCACAGCCCGGCCAGCCCAGCAGCTTCCCCTGAGCCCTGGAGCAAGGCTCTTCCCCAGCCCCAGAGCCCGCAGGGACCAGCCTCCCAGAGCAGCAGGAAAGGAGCACAGCGGAGCAATCGGGCACATCTCCCTGCAGGGGCAGCACAAACCAGCACCCAGGACACAGCACCCCTCCAGCCCACCACCCCGGGGCTCCCTGCTCCCCACCTCACACAGACAAGGCTCCCTTTGCTGCAGGACCTACAGCCTAGCTCCAAGTCTCTACCATCGCTGCAAGCCGCACGGCAGTTCCACAGCCCCTTCAAGCCCTTCTACCTGCCCAGCCCTGCTCTTAGCCCAGGGGTGTTTAAATCCTGCGGCTATCACACAACTGCCCCATCCCTGCTGCCAACGGAGCTGCCTCCTCCCTGCCCAGGGCCAGACGCTACCTCAGCACGGGTGATTCACGCTTCTCCTGGAGGATTCCTCCCCGCAGGGCCTTGGCTCCCCAATGCCCTCGCACTGCTCGGCACCTGTGGGCAGCTGGAGGGACAGGAGCCGCCTCGGTGGGGATGCTGCCCACCAGCACAGCAGGGAACTGCTGCTGGGCTGCCAACAGCCAGGGGAACCTGGGCACCAAAGGACAGGGCTGGCACCTGGGCTGCCCAGCCCCTCTCCTCAACGCTCTGGCTTTGCCAGCTAGGGCAGGGTTTCACCAGCGCCTCCACGAAGCAGAGCTCAGAGCCTGACAGTAGCTCAAGCCTGCTCCTGCCTCAGTGCATTGAGCAGCAGCAGCTCCCTCTATGTCACAATAGGAGAGGTCCACACCCCCCGGAAAGAACGTGCTCACCCTCCCGCACCACTTCCACACCAAGGCCACCACCACTTGTGGCTCTGGGATTTCTCCAGCTCCAGGCTGGAGTGGAGACCCTGCTGCTTCCTGCCTTGAGCTCTCTCGCTATCACTGTCGGCCGCCTTGTCTCTCCTCTGCTGGCTTCCACGGCCACTGCAGGGCCTTGCTAAAGTTACAGCCTTGCAGATCCCTGCAGCCCCCCTACGCCTTCAATGTCTCCCCCGCACTGAAGGGCTGCAGCACCATTAAAGTGCACCTTACAGCACCAGTTGTTCACGCTCCGTGAGCGGCAGATAAATTGGTTTATACACTGCACATGAGCCAATCATTTCCCTGCTGCAGGAGTAAAGAAAAAAGCTTCCACACTGACTACAAAGCAACCATTTAATTCCTACTTCGCTGGCCCAGGAGGAGCCCACTCACACCAGGCCCATGGCCAGGCTGCCTTTGGGGTGACCCCTCTTGCTGTCCCTGCTGAGCACCCATCCATCACTATGTACCCATTCAGCCTGCGCACACGGGCACACGCAACAGCCAAGGCCACCCAGCTTCCTGGGGCATCTCAGCTGCCAGGAGCCTCACACGTTTTCAGCACAGCCTTTGCCAGAAACAAAACCTTCCCATGAGACTCTCGGCCACAGGCAAAGCAAATCCTCACGTCTGCTTGGTGAGGAACGTGGAGCCCTCACTTTGAAACCAACACTCAGCATCTGGGGGTTTACAAACCAGCCAGGGAGGAGATGAGCCCCGAGTGCTAACTGGCTCTCCAGGCAGCCAGCCTGTGGAAACACTCCAAAACATGTCCCGCATCATGTCCAGCCACAAATCCAGGTGAAAACTGGAGAGCTCAAGCAAAGGCTTCTCTCCTCCTTTCCTAAATCCAGACAGCATTTCAAATACCCCCAGTTTGGAGACCCTGATGTCAGCTGTGCAGTCAAATCTGAACTGAGGAACTGTTTTCCCTCCATCACTTTTTAAAACAAAACAGAAGTAACTTGGGCCCAACAAGTGTAATGCCTCCTTGCTCTTCTGCTCCCTTCACACTGTGAAACCATTTAACCCAGCAGCTGCCTTGCTGCAAATTTCAGAACATTCAAGAAGTTACTCACAGCTCAGGGGCAATCTCTGACACGAGCAGGGCAGCAACCGAGGCTGTGACTGCCATGAGACAGGGCACAGAAAGAT
Source organism: Melopsittacus undulatus (assembly GCF_012275295.1). Classification (NCBI taxonomy): domain Eukaryota; kingdom Metazoa; phylum Chordata; class Aves; order Psittaciformes; family Psittaculidae; genus Melopsittacus; species Melopsittacus undulatus. The sequence goes on along the minus strand of NC_047533.1, from coordinate 72,345,432 downwards.
GGCGCATTCTGGATGGAGGTTCGGGCCCAATTCAGCAAGGTACTGGCACCACATCTCAGGTTAAACAGGAAAGGGGACAGATGTCAGGGGCACTGATAACTGTGCAGCAGCTACAGAATGGTTCAACAGTCATTCCTGGGGCTGACACTGCCTTAATCCTAACTGCCTTGGCCTCATGTCTCCACTGGCAGCTAAAAACCATCAAAGTCACCACGATACTGAGGACAGAAACATCCTACAGTACCCCCACACTGCAGGACCAGGGCTTAGTCAAAGTCACACAGCCAGAGCAGGGCTCAGTCTCTCTTCCCTCACACCCAGCTCTTCTCTCCCTCCTGCCGGGGCCTTCTCCATGCCACCCAGCACCAAGACACACCACAGCCTAGGGAGTACAGGCTCCTCCTCTCCTCCCCCAAGATACAGAGCTTCCTTCAGAGCCTGAGCACATGGCAGCTCTTTACTTCCTGGCATCACACACATTTCAAACCATGCTTACACCCGAGCACCCACAGCACAGCAGGATCCTCCCATGGTCAGCTCCAAGGACCACACCAGCTGCCACAAGCGCTCCTTCCCTCCACCTTCTCCTGAGCAAGACAAACAACAGCCCTCACGTGCTTTACCTGCTCCACGACAGCTTGGTTGGCATCTGCAGCTTCAGACATCCCCTGGCAGCTCCATTTGCAGCAGGACTGGGCTCCTGGGCTCCTGCCTTTGCAGCAAGCTGGTCATCCACAGCAGGGCTACTACTTCTCCTGTGGGGCACCTTCAAACACCGGCACGTGGGTCTGTGATTTGAAGCAAGGGAGAGAAAGATCAGACCAGGAGACAAAGGGAGGGGACAACCCCAGCCCGTGACCTGCCTTTCAACCTGAGCCCACAGGAGCACCGGCCACAACCCCAGCACCTACGAAGCCCCACAGGCTCTTCAGAAGCTGTGAAAGGAGCAGCTTGGGTTATTTATCACTTGGGAAGCACTGGAGGGACAGGCCCATCTCTTGCTGCTGACAGGCAGCTGGGGCAGCTCCCTGCAGCACGCACGCTGTGCTCAGAGGTGCTGGGCAGGCTGCAGGCACAAGCCCTGCTGAGCAAGGAGATTCCAAACTGAAGCAGGCACCAAGAAATAAAAGCAAAGATGAATGTGGCTTTACCTGCCCCGGGCAGGTGCCTTCACAGGCCCATTACAACCATGTCACAGCCACAACTGTCTGAACTCAAGCAAAACCCCAAAGCAATCGCTGCCCTGCTCAAGAATGGACCACTGGATTGCCTTTTGCTTAGTCAACTATTTGACTGCATTTGTACCTGAAAGTCTTTGGCCAAAAACACTGGGAGTTTTGTCAAACAACAGCTGTGCAGAGGCTCTCCTGGGCTGGAACCCAAGCCAGGGCTTTGATTTTTAAACAGGGCAGCCAGTGCATCCCTTACGAGAGCCTCTGCTCTCTGCCATGCAGGTTCTGTCAGACTCTACAGCTCTGATGGGATCGAGACCTCCGTGCTGACTGCCAGCACATCCCCTCTGGGCACTGGGAGCAGAGGGGCAGATCTTCATTTTCCACAGAATCCCAAGGGTTGGAAGGGACCTCAAAAGATCATCTAGTCCAACCCCCTGCAAGAGCAGGGTAACCTAGAGTACATCACACAGGAACTTGTCCAGGCGGGCCTTGAATATCTCCAGTGGAGGAGACTCCACAACCCCCCTGGGCAACCTGTTCCAGTGCTCTGTCACTCTCACAGTAAAGGAGTTCTTCCTGACGTTCACATGGAACCTTCTATGCTCCAGTTTACACCCATTGCCCCTTGTCCTATCCCTGGATATCACTGAAAAAAACCATCATTCTGACACCCACCCTTTACATATCTGTAAACATTGATCCTCACGAGCAGCTGTATTCTCTTCCCTTGTTATTTCCCTTATTATTATTATTGGTGGTAGCAGCAGTGGTTTGTGCTATACCTTAGTTACTTGACTTACCTCAGCCCCTGGGAGTTAAACTCTTTCCATTCTCCTTCCCATCCCTCCGGGATCAGGGGGAAGTTGATTGGCAAGTACATGTTCCATACAGGCCTCGGGCCAGTGAGCACGTAGAAAAGATGAACCATCTGATCAAACAACAGATTAGGAAAATATGTCAGGAAATGAAATTCTATTGGTACCAAGGTTTACCACTGGCTCTATTAAGAATTCAAACTAAACCTCGGTCAAAAGAAGAGGTTAGCCCATTTGAAATTTTATATGGAAGACCATAACAGTCCCAGTTTAAGGCAGAAAGTCTTTAGGAAGTCGGAGAGAGCTATCTCTGTGAGTTTTTGATCAATCTGGGAAAACAATTGGAGGAGATAAATAAGAGAGTAGCAGGGACAAGAGCAAGAGGTTTGGATTATCCCATTCACCCTTTCAGATCTGGAGACTGGGTTTATGTTAAGAATTTTTCAGGAGATCCTCTACAGGAGAAGTGGAGCGGAACGTACCAGATATCACTGACCACCTTTACAGCAGGGAAGATAAAGGAACAACCTGCTCGGATACAGTATTCAAGAATAAAGAAAGCACCAGAACCAGAGATGTGGCAGATGGAACCTTCAGGACCCTTGCGTATGAACTTGCGTTGGTCGTAATTTGGACTCGTATGATAACTGGTGCACAAGCTTGGGACCAGAATTTATACCTGAAATTAATGCAAAATGGTACTGAAGTTTTTAATCGTAGTGGCTGTTGGGTGTGTGCACAGTTGCCTAAATCAGGAGAAAGGCTGGAACTCCCATGAACTGGAGTTCCAATTCCTAACACTGTTTCATGGACAAATCTGTGGGTGAACACTAGCAATTTGTATTCAACGAAAGGTTAACATTTGGAATAGTTAATCCTAATCCAGGTAATAAATATCACACCTGTGCACAAAGATGTATTACACCAGGAACCAGGGCAGGAGATCATGCTTGTTCAAATGCCACAGATGTGGGTCACCATTCAAATTGCAACCACACTATTAATATAGATGGTAACCTGGTTCAGTGGTGGCCCATTCCTAAAGGGAAAGGATGGTATTGGTTATGTGGAGAAAATGCTTATAAGACTCTACCCCCCCAGCTGGAAGGGGGCAGGCACCTTAGGTGCTGTAATACCCAATTTTACTATTACCGACAGGTATCCTTCCAGGACCTGGATTAGAACTTCTGCCAGAAGTGATGAAGATTGTTGGAAGAAGTAAATACCCTCAGAGACCACCACATTTTTGTACGCATGCAGGGAACGTTCTGGAAAACAACATAATCCACACGTAGCCTCATGACTATGTATGTATGCCCAGGGACTACATAAGGATGGCCTGTGGAGCAACAGGGGGACACAACGGCAGGAGGAGCTCTCCCCCGTGTCTCCCGGCGCCGCAATGAAGAATACCTGCTTGTCAGCTTGAAAACTGTGTTGGCAAGTTTGTGCCTGGAGTTTTCTCCCAATCACTGCACTGGGTTCAGCTCTAACAGTTCTTTTCCTCCTTCTTAACAGACAACCTCAAATGAGTTCAGATTGTTTTATAAAGAATGCACAAAAGCTTCGATTATTTCTTCATTGACTTAGGTTTTGTGGTTTGGTTTTGTTGGGGTTTCTTTGTTTTGGTTTCTTTTTTCCCAATTCTTGTGCAGTATTATCCTAAAGTTGTATGAAACCTTCATGGAGATTCTACTGCCCTGATAGCAGAGTATCCCAGACACACTGGGGAACCCCAAATGTGGTTTTACACAGGGTTCTCACACCATACAAACAGTCACGTACCACACACTTGGACCAAACACTAGCACCCTCACTACCAATTACTAGTCCTAGTCCAACTCTGCCAGGCGCTCATGCTACTTCTGCTGCAGTCCTGCTCCTGCCTATTGATGCAGATGTGCCTGGACCAGTCCTGCAAGAGACACTGACTAATGGTGTGTGGGACAGTGGGAGGGTTTCAAAGACATGCTGGAGGGGCTGGGATTCTGCCATTATTTCTGCTGGGCTGCAATACCCCTTCTCCTTCACAGACAGCTCTAAGATACCCTAAAGAAAAGCCCTAGATCCAGGGCTGGGCTGAAGCTTCCAGCAAAAATCCACCACCTCATCACATTACAGGGCACACAGAAATATACAGACACACATATACAAATAAAAGATATGTGGCACTGCAGCCACTCCAAGCCCTACAACAGGCACCGCAACTGCTACCTCAGCAAGAGGTGGCACAGCTATTTCAATGCCAGCAACAGGCACTGAGGCTACTCCAACCCCTGTGACAGGCACTGCCCAAAGGTGACTGAGGAGCTGTTGGTAGAGCTGTCTTGGAGACAGAGGAAATGCAGCAGCTCTGCCTTGCCTGGTCTCTCACAGGATCCTTCTGTGCTGGGGCTGCTGAAGGGAGAAGAACAACAAGTGCCAATCACTACCACAGCAGTGCACCGGTGGCAAGATGGCACCAACCCAGACTCCCCGATTGCCATCCATGAGCTGATGCATTGTTTGGAGAGTCCAGGAGTGCTCAGCAGGACCCACTCACCCTTCAGGAGCCCCACAGGGCCCGTGCACAACCCACATGACAGTCTGATTGTAAACTGCATCAGTGACCCAAGGAAGAACAATTGCAGATGGGGCCCTGAGCAACAACAGCCTCTGAACAAATGAACCAGGAGATAGTTCATGCCCTTGGGCAGTGCGCACTGGGCAAGATGTGAAATGTGCTCTGCACCACACTGGGGAGAATGGGCTTACCTAGAGCCTCTGGCAGAAAGCTCCAGCGCAGACTCCAGGTCGACCCCTCTGCTTTCGGAGTCGGGGATCCCCAGGATCCAAGGCTGGTTATATCCCCTGAAAAAGAGATCCTGGCAGCCTCTGAAGGGCTTCGAGCTGCTTCAGAAGTGATGGGCACTGGAGCACAGCTCCTCCTGGCACCCCACTTGCCCGTGCTGCCTTCATGTGCAAAGGGAAGGCCTACACATCAGGAAGTATCCCCTCCTGGCTCTTCGGCTCTGGGCGCAGGGGCCAATTGTTCGTGCCCCTCTCTGCTGCCGGGGAGCTGAGGGCAGGCACTGCATTAGCTGCTCAATGGCCAGGCCTGCCACATTTCTGTCAGCTGCATCAGGGCCTGAACCTCACTGGGAAAACACAATCCAATAGTACCTTCAGCTACTTCAAGCCTTATCACATGCAGCTGCTGCTTTCCAGGAAGGGGAAGGAGGGAAGGAAGGAAGGAAGGAAAAGGAAGGAAGGAAAAGGAAGGAAGGAAAAGGAAGGAAGGAAAAGGAAGGAAGGAGGGAAGAGAAAGGGAGAAAGGGAGAAAGAGAGAAAGAAAAAAGAGAGAGAGAGAGAAAGAGAGAGAGAGAGAGAAAGAGAGAGCGAGAAGAGAGAGAGGAAGAGAGAGAGAGAGGAAGGGAGAGAGGGAGGGAGGGAGAGAGGGAGGGAGGGAGGGAGGGAGGGAGGGAGGGAGGGAGGGAGGGAGGGAGGGAGGGAGGGAGGGAGGGAGGGAGGGAGGGAGGGAGGGAGGGAGGGAGGGAGGGAGGGAGGGAGGGAGGGAGGGAGGGAGGGAGGGAGGGAGGGAGGGAGGGAGGGAGGGAGGGAGGGAGGGAGGGAGGGAGGGAGGGAGGGAGGGAGGGAGGGAGGGAGGGAGGGAGGGAGGGAGGGAGGGAGGGAGGGAGGGAGGGAGGGAGGGAGGGAGGGAGGGAGGGAGGGAGGAAGGAAGGAAGGAAGGAAGGAAGGAAGGAAGGAAGGAAGGAAGGAAGGAAGGAAGGAAGGAAGGAAGGAAGGAAGGAAGGAAGGAAGGAAGGAAGGAAGGAAGGAAGGAAGGAAGGAAGGAAGGAAGGAAGGAAGGAAGGAAGGAAGGAAGGAAGGAAGGAAGGAAGGAAGGAAGGAAGGAAGGAAGGACATGATAAGAATAAAAGAGTAGGGATCTGCACAGAGATGGAGAAAGAAGCAGCAGGGAAAGAGGAAGAGAGGCAAACAGTGGGAGAGGGAGCAGGGCAGAGAGAAGTAAGGACTACAGGATTGACAGAGATCATCAAAACATGTGGTGGGTAGAGGAAAGGTGAGTGGGTAAAAAACAAATAGGGGCAGGGAGAGCTTGCTAGCAACACCAAGCTGTGTGGATCGGTCGATACGCTGGAGGGAAGGAATGCCATCCAGAGGGACCCTGACACGCCTGAGAGGTGGCCAATGCCAACCTCATGAAGTTCAACCAAGCCAAATGCAAGCTCCTACACCTGCGTCAGAGCAATCCCAGCAATCCCAGCTACAGGTTGGAAGGAGAGGAGACTCAGAGCAGCCCTGTCCAGAAGGACTTGAGGGTGTCGGTCGATGAGAAAATGAACATGAGTGTGTGCTCACAGCCCAGAAAGCAACCGTGTCCTGGGCTGCATCCAAAGGGAGTGTGACCAGCAGGGCGAAGGATGTGATCCTGCCCCTCTGCTCTGCTCTTCTGAGACCCCACTTGCAGCACTGGGTGCAGTTCTGGTGTTCCCAATATCAAAAAGGACACGGAGCTGTTGGAACAAGTCCAGAGCAGGCCACGAGAACGATCAGGGGCTGGAGCAGCTCCTGTATGGAGACAGGCTGAGAACACTGGGGTCTTCAGCCTGGAGAAGAGAAGGCTGCATGGAGACCTCAGAGCAGCTTCCAGTGTCTGAAGGGGGCCTATAAGGCTGTGGGAGAGCAACTCTTCATCAGGGACCAGAGTGACAGGATAAGGGGTGATGGGTTCAAGCTGAAATAGGGGAAGTTTAGGTTAGATATAAGGAAGAAGTTCTTCCCTGTGAGGGCAGTGAGGGGCTGGCACAGGCTGCCAAAGGAACTTGGGAATGCTCCATCCCTGGCAGTGTTCAAGGCCAGCCTGGACAGAGCCTTGGGTGACATGGTTTAATGTGAGGTGTTCCTGCCCATGGCAGGGGGTTGGAACTGGATGATCTGAACGTCCTTTCCAACCCTAACTATTCTAGGATTCTAAAACCACAGCAACAAACAAGACTAACAACTAAGAGAAAGAGAAGTGCAGGAGCAAGGAGCACCTCAAAGGGATGGAGAAAGAAAGAGAAGCATCAGAAGCCCTGCAGAGTGATGGAGGAAGGGTCTGGGAGCAGCAGACACAGCCAGAGAGAGGAGAAGTAGGCAGGGAGAAAGACAGAGACGGTGGGATACAGAATGAGCTGCAAGCAGGAGAAGGGGCTGGTAGAGAGACAGAGAAAGAAGGACTTGGAGAAGAGAGGGACGTGGAGGACAGCACAGGAATAGAAGAGAGGTCTGGGGAAGGGAGACAATGACAGCAAGGGGAAAGGGAGCGGGAGCTTGGAGAGATGAGAGGCAGACACGGCCCCAAGGGCCGGGCACTCACCACAGCTCCCGCTCTCCGTCCTGCCAGGGAACCTCTTCAGCCCAGGCCCTTCTTTCTCTGCCTCTCTGTGCTCTCCCCTTTCCTCCTGTGCAGGCCCAGGGCCAGCTGCAGGCCGCAGGCCGGGCTGGGGCAGCTCTCGGCGCTCTGGCAGTCGGGGTGCCCGGTGCCTGTGCCCACAGCGGGGCTGTCTCCATCTCCACAGGGGCTCGCTCACCTCAGCGCTGGCCCCGGCCCTCCCCTCAGCACAACCTGCAAGCCCCAGCACCAACATGGCCGCCGGCAGCCCCAGCACTACAGCTCCCAGCATGCCCCGGGGCGCTCCTCCTGCTGCCAGGCCCTGCTGGGCCACCGTCCCCTGGCCATAGGCCAGAGGGAGCAGGAGAAGGGCAGGAGCCGGAGAGGTGAGGAGCTCACCTGTGGGCTGGGGCTGTGCTGGGGTTGGTCCATGTCCCGTCTGCTTCTGCCCCACTTGTCAGCACAACCAAACATCTGCTTGTGTCCCTTACCAGTAGAGCTGAGCATCTGCTTTTGTCCCTGACCAGCAGAGCTGAGCATCTGCTTGTGTCCCTTACCAGCAGAGCTGAGCATCTGCTTTTGTGTCTTACCAGTAGAGCTGAGCATCTGCTTTTGTGTCTTACCAGTAGAGCTGAGCATCTGCTTTTGTGTCTTACCAGTAGAGCTGAGCATCTGCTTTTGTGTCTTACCAGCAGAGCTGAGCATCTGCTTTTGTGTCTTACCAGTAGAGCTGAGCATCTGCTTTTGTGTCTTACCAGTAGAGCTGAGCATCTGCTTTTGTGTCTTACCAGCAGAGCTGAGCATCTGCTTTTGTGTCTTACCAGTAGAGCTGAGCATCTGCTTTTGTGTCTTACCAGTAGAGCTGAGCATCTGCTTTTGTCCCTTACCAGTAGAGCTGAGCATCTGCTTTTGTGTCTTACCAGTAGAGCTGAGCATCTGCTTGTGTCCCTGACCAGTAGAGCTGAGCATCTGCTTTTGTGTCTTACCAGTAGAGCTGAGCATCTGCTTTTGTTCCTTACCAGTAGAGCTGAGCATCTGCTTTTGTGTCTTACCAGTAGAGCTGAGCATCTGCTTTTGTGTCTTACCAGTAGAGCTGAGCATCTGCTTTTGTGTCTTACCAGTAGAGCTGAGCATCTGCTTTTGTCCCTTACCAGTAGAGCTGAGCATCTGCTTTTGTGTCTTACCAGTAGAGCTGAGCATCTGCTTGTGTCCCTGACCAGTAGAGCTGAGCATCTGCTTTTGTCCCTTACCAGTAGAGCTGAGCATCTGCTTGTGTCCCTTACCAGTAGAGCTGAGCATCTGCTTTTGTCCCTTACCAGTAGAGCTGAGCATCTGCTTTTGTCCCTTACCAGTAGAGCTGAGCATCTGCTTTTGTGTCTTACCAGCAGAGCTGAGCATCTGCTTTTGTGTCTTACCGGTAGAGCTGAGCATCTGCTTTTGTGTCTTACCAGTAGAGCTGAGCATCTGCTTTTGTGTCTTACCAGTAGAGCTGAGCATCTGCTTTTGTCCCTTACCAGTAGAGCTGAGCATCTGCTTTTGTCCCTCATCAGTAGAACTAAGCATCTGCTTCTCCCCCTCATCAGTAGTGGATGCCTTGGCATGTTAGGTACTTAAGAAAGACAATACTTTTATTTAAGCAAAGGAATTCCTTTAACCTCCTGTCATGGTTTAAACCAAGTCCCCCAACTCCCGGAGAGTTAGGAAGGAAAATCCAAGGAATGTAGCCCCCATGGATTGAGATAAGAACGGTTTAATAGCTAAGGCCTAACACAATAATAATGATACAGCCAATAACAAGCTAAAAGAATACAACACCTCACCAGCCACCAACCCATAACTCACTCCACCCTGCCCGGCCGAGCACCGCGTGCTCCTTCCTCCATTTTCCTCTAGAGCTCCATCCCTCCTGCTCTCTCTCTCCCAGTTGCATCCTGGGCATCACGTGCTATGGTATGGAATACCTCATTGGCTAGCCTTGGTCAGGTGTCCTGTCTCTCCTTCCTCCCAGCCTCCCCTCCTCCACCTGGCTGGAAAAAGCCTTGAACAAAAACACCCTCAAAACATGCTCAAACCATGACATTATCCACCCCTTATTCCATACCATTCACATCATGCCCAGATCCCACATTTCCAATACACCATCACTCTTAAGTCTACCCCTCGATCATGAGACATCTCTATGTTGCATCTCTGGACTGATGCCCTGAAGTATCTGGGCCCACCAGGCTCAAAATCATTCACCATCCCCTTCAGCAGTTCTACAGCTGCTGCTGGGGACTCCATACAGCTGCCTTCCACCTCCAATGCTTCCAAAGCACAGGAGGGGCCCAGTGGATCAGATACCTGTCCATACTGTCCTACATGCCCCGTCACTCATGACTGTCCAGCCTTGGGAACAGTCTCCTGCTGCTCCTATGTACTTGTCTAACCCTAGACAAGACCCAAACCTGACTCTGCTTAACTTTGGGATCAGACAAAATGGTTGTGTGTAGAACACACTCTGTGTGTGTGCCACCATGCTGATCCCTAACACAATCAGCAGGCAGGTCCCAAGAGCACCCAAAAGCCATTCATAACCATCAGAACTCTCAGCTGCTGCTGCTGCACTTGTCACTGGGGCTGATGTAGCTGCCCTGCTTGCCAGTTCTCCCACCACCAGCTTCTCTTCTCCCAGGTCTGGATCATCCTCCACTGCCTTGCTGGGAAGTGCTGTGTGGTCTCCTGCCTCCTGCTGGGGGTCGACGGGTGACTTCCGGGGGACCCTCTCGGCCATCGGGGGGTCCGGAAGGGCCGCGGGACTTGGCTCTTCCGGCGCCTGCTCCCCCTGCTTGGCTACTGCCCCTCTCTGCTCCTCTGCCGCCTCCCCCGGATGCTCTGCTACAGCCGTTTGGTTCCCGGGGCAGCTCTCCCTGGCAGCCTCAGCTGCCGGCAGCTCCTGGGGCTGCTCCTTCCCGGCTTCACGCAGCCTCACGCAGACGGAGGCGAGGACAAGGGCAAGGACGGTGAAGAGCAGCGGGACGGCCTGGTACAAGTCCAAGTCCACGGCCATGTCCATCCCCCCCTGCTGCCGGAGCCCCACCATATTACAAGTCATTGCCATAAAGTACAGTGAAACAAAAACTTTAGCCCAAGCCCCATGATTGTTAAACACAAATACATCTAATCCATACACAAAGTACCTGGCAAAATCCTGAAACTGTGAGATCCAGAGAAAAAACTCTGAGAGCCAATAAATCAGCATTGTGATGAGTGACTATAAATCTGCTCAGATGTGTTGTTATCTCAACCCCTCATGCCCCACGCTGGGTGCCAAAAAGAACTGTCATGGTTTAAACCAAGTCCACACACAGCTCGTTCACTCACTCCCCTTATCGCTCCCCCATCTCCTGGAGATTAGGAAGGAGAATCCAAAGAATGTGTCCCCCACGGGTTGAGATAAGCACAGTTTAATAGCTAAGGCACAACACAAATCACTACTGCCATTACTACTACAAATAATAGTGATAAAGCCAATTACAAGTGAAGAGAATACAACACCTCACCAGCCACCGACCCATAACTCACCCCACCCTGCCTGACCGAGCACCGACTGATACCTCCTCCATCCCCTCAGAGCTCCAGCCCTTCCGGGTCTCTCCCGGTTACATCCTGGGTATGACGTGCTATGGTATGGAATACCTCTTTGGCTAGCCTGGGTCAGGTGTCCTGTCTCTGCTTCCTCCCTGGCAGAGCATGAGCTCAGAAAAGGCCTTGGACAAACCAAACAGTCAGCAGTAACTCAAAACATACTTGCTATCAGCAACCGTTCCCAGCCCGAAAGTCAAACCACAGCACTGCATCAGATACCAAGGAGGAGAACAATGACTGCTACTGCTCAAACCAGGACACCCACCTATTCAAAAACATTCTACAATTACATTTAGGAAATGGAGGTGATACTAATGACCAGAGAATAACACTTGAGCATAAAGTTCAAGTGATTACTCTAATTCTCTCACTGAATAGACTATCTCCTATTCTGCCCATGCATGGATATGGTCTGGATGGAGAGGGACTGGCAGAACAGTGAGCACTGGCTGGGCTGTTGGGTGCAGAGGTTGATAGATTCTATCCTGCAGGAGGCTGGAGAGTACCACAGGGGTTTATCTCCCTAACCTATCTAAACTGAACAGAAGGAGAGCACCACGGTGTGCAGGGACCATAACACAGTACCTGAGCAAGAGAAGTAGGGCAGGAACAGAGACCTGGGCCATGTGCAGCCAAGACAAGCAAGCTGGGGATTACAAGACAGGTCCACAACCAAGCCAAAACAGATCAAATCAATCCCCTGGTCAGGTTTAAGTCCAGCATTTGCTAGGAAAGTCCATGAGCAAACCTAGGTCTAAGGATCATCAAAGGATTTCATAGGTGTGCACACCTCCTGCTAAACCAGAAATCCTCAATTCTAGTCCAACCACCTTGGCCTGAGCTTAAATAGAGATGTTGGGAAAATGGGCAGAGGGTGAGGATGGAGCACCAGCTGAGGCTGCTCAGGGGGATAACGGCCTGGGACAATTCATCAATGCCTCAAACTGCCCATTTCTCCCCTTCAATACAGTGGAAGGCCAGAGTCACCAGCTCAGCTGTTGGACATCCAGGCACTGCATGTAGATAACCCCAGTGGGGATGGAAAACTGGACTGTCAAGTGTGCACAGAGGGAAAAGAGCAGCTCCAGAGAAGGAGCCACTTGTGCTTCATGTCCCTTTTGAGGACTGTGTGCAAGATCTGGAATGTCTCTCAACCCATTCTCATTGTGTCAGTCTGTTCAGACCAAAACCTTTGCATGGTCCACAAGTATGTCAGAAGCATCCTATGAGCCCTCATCACTGCTGCTGTGCAGCTGTGCTCAGGCATGGCTCATCCATGCCATGTCTCTCAGATGCCCAAGCACCACAATGCCTTTCAGAGGTGATTTCACACCCTTTGCTTTTCCTTCTCTTTGTTTTCCTCTGCTAAAGCATGAGCAGCCCTGGAGGCTTCCTCCCAGGAGAGCACATGCAACTGTATTTACAGCCCCAGCACCACAAGCTGGGCTCTTGCAGTCTGGCAGGAGCTCACCTCTCTTCACATCAGGAGCTGAACAGAGCTGATGCTGGCACCTGGATGTTCTCTGCTGCACTGGGGATAAACACTGGGCTCCCATCACTCTGTGGCAGAAGGAAGGTACAGGAGGTAACACCAACACAAAGCAGAGCCTCACCTGCACTGAGGCTTCTGCATGTCCTCTTTTCCTCTTTAGTAAAGCTGCATCAGAAATCAGCCTTACCTGTGTGGGTTTTCTTTAGAAGAAGAGGGAGCAATTGTTTCTGCAGGTTGTTTTCTTTCCCATAGGCAGCTAACGCAAGATGCACTGAATTACTCAAGAGTTAATGAGGATGAATCTTATTTTGTTCTAAAGAAATGCAACATTCCAGATTGTCAGCAGAATGTAGTCACTAACAAATCAGCACATTGTAACATCAACATGTTTTTAATGCAAGCAGCTGAATGCTCATAGATTTAGGATGCTTCAATGTGCTGGAGCTCAGAAAACTATAAATCATGTGAATGTTATCTGTTAGGAATGATCTCAAACAGTTTGATAAATGTGGTTTGTTGATTGGAATGATAACTAAAAGCCAAGTGAAAATGGGTGCAGTTCATTCATGTGTAAGCTGGATTTCACTGGGACTGGGACTTTCTATCCTCCTGGTTTACATGTGTTACTATGAGGTTTTCATGTGTCTTCTGAACAAATTAGCTCTGAAAACTGAAAAGTGAAAGTGAAGAAAGATCTGATTCTTTTCTTTAATCTGAAAACACATGTGCTTGAATGAACTGATAGTTTTAAGAGTCCTAGCACTGAAAATGCCATTTGTTCCTTCAACGTGCTCCTTGTTCTTTTCAGGTTACCTCAACTGTATGACACAAAATATATGTAATTTGGGTTAAAAATACAGTAGAATATACAGTAATTTGACAGTTAAACTGGCCAGTGTTTGGATTAAACTATGGTCCAAAAGTGCCTAAATAAATCCATCGTTTTAAAGTGTTCCAGCGTAGAAAACCAAAAAAGACATTTGTTGCTTCAGTGTGCTTCTGTTCTTTTAGAAATACCTTCACTGAAAACCAAAAAACATATAATTTTGGGTTAAAACTACAGCAGAATATGTGAATTTAACCAAAATGTGGCAGTTAAAATAGTGACTGATAGTTGTTATATATGGTCCAAAAGTGAATGTCCACTTTTAAAACGTGTTCTGTTTCTCTTCCTTTTGCCTCAGCAGGTAACGCCAGGTGATGGGAGGAAATCAAACCCAGATTAAACTCATCCTGTTGGGAATTACAGACAGCCCTCGTGCGCAGACCCCTCTGTTCGTGTTGTTTCTATTGACTTACATTGTCTCTTTGGTGGGGAACGTTGGCATTATCACATTGGTTCGGGTGTCTCCCAGCCTCCACACCCCCATGTACTTCTTCCTCACCCAATTTGCCTTCATGGACATCTGCTATTCCACTGCCATCTCCCCCAGGATGCTGGCAGACCTCTTATCAGAGGACAAAACCATTTCTTTCACTGCCTGCATGATGCAGTTCTTCACCTTTGCTTTCTTTGGTATTAGTGAGTGTCACCTGCTGGCCATGATGGCCTACGACTGGCACGTTGCCATCTGCCAGCCCCTGCTCTATGTGACCATCATCTCCAGCCGTGTCTGCTGGCAGCTGGTAGCATCATCCTACCTATTCGCCTTCCTCAGTGCCATAATCTATACATGGAGCGTGTTTGGAGGTTCCTTCTGTGGTCCCAACCACATTGACCACTTCTTCTGTGACGTATCCCCTGTGCTAAAGCTCGTGTGCTCTGACACCCACAGCAGTGAGATGGTCATCTTTGCCTTTCTGACCATCAATGCGGTGGGTGCAAGCGTGGTCATTTTGCTCTCCTACATCTCTATTCTCCGGACTGTGCTGAGGATGTGCTCAGCACACAGCAGGGCCAGAGCCTTCCACACCTGTGCCTCACATTTAATGGCTGTTTCCATGTACTTTGGGCCAGCATTCTTCATGTACCTACAACCCCCATCTAGCCACAGGAGCCTGGATAAGGTGGCCTCCATCTTCTATGCCATGGTCACTCCCATGCTCAACCCATTCATCTACAGCCTGAGGAACAAGGAGGTGAAGGGGGCTCTGCTGAAGTCTGGGAGAATGCTTTTCAGGCACTGGCAACATGCAAGACTTGTGTCATCCAGGACATGAGGATTACATGCCAAGTGGAAAGCCTATGAGGCACTAAAGCACTGGGATTTCCCACTACCCCTCATGATTTTATGTAGGTTCTAAAAGAATTCCTGAACAAAAAGTCACTGACAGTATTGCATGAGAAATGGACCCGACCATCACTTCTTCCATGGAAGAGATCAAGAGGAGAAGGAGACTCAATCTTCAATTTATATCACAGTCACCTGTCTGTAGGAAGAAATTACCCCCAATTATCCCAGGCCTCTTTTCCTCACAGAAAGCACCAATCAGCTTCACTCAGTTATAACTTTTGTCACTGATAAATACTTATTTTTCTTGCAGGATTCTTGACCTTGTCCCTCAGCTCCAATAAAATTCCTCACTCTTACCTGTGAGCTCTTTATTAAAGCTGCTGGGGTGGGAGGGAACAGGAAGTGCAGTTTTACATTTGCTGGCTGAGAAAGAGTCAAAGAAAAGGCTTCAAAAGATTCATTGCATTTGTTTGTGCCTTTCAAAGAGCAGAAGTTGGTGGGAATCAAGGTCTCAGGCTGCACTTTAGTATATCAAGAGGTATCCCTCCCCAGGCTGCAACTTCAAAGTAGATTTCACTTTAAGTGAGAAACTGTAGACAGTATCATTCATAATACAGGATGATGAATGGTGCTGAGGCTACCCAGTGTTAAGGACAATTTGGGCATATTAAGGCTTCATCCCACTCATTTTAAGGGATGTTTTACATTCATCTGAAGTGCCATTCACTTAAATGGTGCAATCCATAGAATTCCAGCACAAGAACCCACAGTCCATGCCCATGCTGAACTCTTGCTAATGCACACCAGGAAATACCAAATGGTTTGTTTCATATAGGAGTTAAGATAGTGGCTCATTTCCATAGATGAAAGACAATCCTGAACACAGAATCGATCCTAACTGAGAGCTGTCTGGGTCTCAGAGAAGCCAAAACACACTGATGGGGGAAAATATCTTTACCTGCTGTGAGTGGGAATTAACTGATGCTTTGAACAGAATATGGATGGTGAACAGTCTCTTTTGTGTGCTCTGGCAAACAGCAGCAAGAGATGAGATGTTCTCTTTTGTCTGCGGGAAAGTGGCTTCAGCCTGTACTCAGTGAAGGAGGCAGAACTGATGTAATCAGATGCTAAAGAGCTTGGCAGGACAGAGACCTTTGATATCATTAGAATCATAGAATGGTTAGAAAGGACCTTAAAATCATCCATTTCCAGCCCCCCTGCCATGGGCAGGGACACTTCACACTAAGCCATGACACCCATGGTCCAACCTGGCCATAAACACCGCCAGGGATGGAGCATTCACAACCTCCCTGGGCAACCCATTCCAGTGCCTCAGCACCCTCACAGGAAAGAATTTCTTCCTTAGATCCAATCTAAACTTCCCCTGTTTCAATTTTAACCCATTACCCCTTGTCCTGTCCCTACAGTCCCTCAGGAAGAGTCCATCCCCAGCATCCCTATAGCCTCCCCTTCACATACTGGAAGGCTGCTAAGAGATCATAACACAATACTTCCTATAGAAACTTCACCACACCTTGTTTTCTTCCTCTGTTTTGTTGGATCTTGCTGCTCAGACCATACATATAAAATCTTAGAGCCACAAAAAGCCCAAGTTTGGCCTCAAAATTCATCTGACCCAAGCTTTTGTGGAAAAGGGACCTAGAAGAGAAGTGTCATCTGTAGGGTTCATTACCCCACTCTGGTGTCTTTATTTCCTCTTGGCTTTAATAAAGTTCTCAAAGCAGAGATACAGAAATACTCAAACATTTATCCAGACTTGGTGCTATGCTCCCAAGAGAGCTCTGGATTTCCATAGTCTTGTACAGAGTGGATTCAACTCTGTGAATGTCCAAGAGGAAGCTCAGTCTAATGTGCAGGGAGGCACAATTGTCAATTCCAGCAATATAAGAAAGAGGTCTGAGGTTTTGGAGTACATTTTATACTGAGAGCATCATTGCATGATTCTGCTTCAGGCATTGCAGAGGAAAGGGTCTACACAATGCAGAAACTCCTGCTGGAGACACAAAATGCACACACCAAATATATACCAGATTTCATCTCAATCAAAGTCTAATATTATACTTGGGAGAGAAGAAAGCACTATGGACCAGAGAATGACACTTGTATATAATGTTCAGTTCTTTACCCTATTGCCCTCACTGAGAACACTAGCTCCTATTTTGCCCATGCAGGGACATGTTCCAAATAGAGAGGGACAGTCAGAGCAGTGAGCACTGTTGTCTATGAAGGATGATAGCTCTGCTCTGCAGGAGCCTGGGGGCCACCACAGGGGTTTGCATCATTCATCTCTTTAAACAGAGCCAAAGGGGACACCACAGTGAGCAGGGACCATCCCACAATACCTGAACTACAGAAATATGGCAGGAACAGAGACATGGGCCAAGTTCAGCCAAGACTCCAGAGCATCAGGAAATCTGGTGATGATGAGGCAGGTCCAAGAGTAAAAACAAGACCCAGATGAAGTAAATCCCCTGGTCAGCATCAGGTCCAGCAGCAGTTAGGGAAATCCAGTAGCAAACCAAGGTCACCATCAAAGGATTTCATAAGTGGACACAACTCGTTCTAAACTGGGAACCACAATGCCTCTAATAAAACCCAACCTCCCTGGAGTGAGCTTAAATAGAGATGGGGGCAATTGGGCAGAGGGTGGGGACGGAGCCCCAGCTGAGGCTGCTCAGGGGGATAAAGGCCTATTAGTTCACCCTGGGACAAAACATCATTGCCTGGAAATGCCCATTTCTCACCCTTGAGTACAGTGGAAGCCCAGAGGCACCAGCTCAGGTGCTGGACATCCAGGCACTGCATGTGGATAATCCCACTGGGGATGGAAAACTGGGCTGTCAAGTGTGCACAGAGGGAAAACAGCAGCTCCAAAGATGGAGTCACTTGTGCTTCATGTCCCGTTTGGGGCCCTCTACAAGATCTGAAATGTCCCTAAAACCCATTCTCATTCTGTTGCCAAGGTCAGACTAAATTCCTTGCATAGTCCACAAGTATGTCAGAAGCATCCTATGAGATTCTCATCATTGCAGCTGTGCAGCTGTGCTCAGGCATGGCTCATCCATGCCATGTCTCTCAGATGCGCAAGCACCCCAATGCCTTTCAGAGGTGATTTCACACCCTTTGCCTGACAACAACCAAAATCCACAGGAAGCATCATTCTCTTCATCTCCAGGTGCACTAATAAACCCCAGGAACAATTTGCTGTAAATATGTGGATTTGGGGACATGTCTTTCCCCTTCTTCCACACTGAGTGGAGGCAGTGCTGGCAAGTGACTGTCTACCTAATTCACCACTGATTATTCCCATAACTTTTTAAACTGGCTTTTCCAATGCTACTTAAAGAGGATTTCAGCCATGCAAAGAAGAGTTCCTGCAACCATTTCTATTCTCACCATTGCCCCTTGTTACCATCTTCCTGTAAACTCACTCCTGACTGTGGTGCCTGACATTGCTGATGGACCCTGGTACCACCTCCCATCAGCAAGGTTCCCATCACCTCCCTGCCATGATAATGCCAACCATGGCCCTTGTGCAGCTGTAACTGCCTCAGAAATGCTCCAAAAGTGGATGTGAAAGGTGGGGTTGTTCTGTGGTTTGCTCTAAGGGAGCCCAAAGCCCTGTTGCTTGCTCTAGCTGAGGTCATCTCCTCTGGGTACACTTCATCCCCACACTAATCAGCACAGAGAAGAGATAATGACCTGCTGTGGGCTTTGTCACCTCCTGGGGCCCAAAGACATTCACAGTCCCCACATCCCCACATCCCATCAAATAGGAAGGGGCTTTGCTGATGCTGGTTCATTGCCAGGCTCCCTGCACAGCTCCAGCCACCTTCATCTTCACATCCATCTGCGAGAGCATCAGGAGGGCAGCAGAGACAGAGCTGAGGTGTAAGTGAGGGGCAGCATCTTTCAGCCCATCATTCTCCGGTGCTTCTCTCTTGGCAACAAGCAGCAGCTCCTGTCTTCATCTCCTGCCCTCCTGCAGGCTCCTGGGCTTCTTGAGGATGCTCTGGGCTTCCCAGGGAGCTGCTTGTGCTGTGTCCTCCCCATGCAGCTGCTGAGAAGGCAGGTTTGGAGATCAGCCTCATGGAGAACACACAGGAGGGAGGGGAAACCAATACAAACCTCTGTGTAAACTTGCATAAGATCATAGCTTGGATTGGAAGGGACCTTAAAGCTCAGTCAGTTCCCACCCCCTCCATCCACTAGAGCAGGCTGTGGCTAACCTGCACTTTCTATACCTCAGGAATCCATTCCAGTAACGAAGAAGCCCAAGCAGAGAAGGAAGGAGCAGGTGGGTGGGAAATGCCCTCAAAAGCATGAAGGATCAACTGTGCACTGTGAAAGCAACACGTTTCTCTGTGTTCCAGGTGCAGCCGCATGGTCTGCAAGCCCCAGGCTCAGCACTAACGCAGGCAATGAAGTGCAGCACTAAGGTAAAGCTGCTCGGGTGTGCAACCTCCCCACTGCTTTCCACAGGGCTCATTGCTCAGCATCTGCAGGTGAGCCAGAGGAGCAGGCACCACCTTGTGCCATGGTGTTGAAGTGCTTGAGCACCCCTTTGTTCTCCCTGTGCTGGGACAGGACTTTCCCCAACCTGTTCCTCATTGATCTGTGCCTCAACTCTCCCTTTACATCCTGCAGGACTGTCTCTGAGCAGCTCCCAGCACACAGAGGCTTTTGCACCTGGCACATCCCTGCCTGCTGGACAAGAAACCTCCAGCCAGCAGCTCACACACAAAGCACCATCCAGCCCATGGCACAAAGCAACTGCACCCAAGTGACCCAGTTCAGCCTGGTGGGGTTCACAGAGGAGCTGGTGACTCAGGGCAACTTGTTCCTGCTCTTCCTGCTCACCTACCTTGTCACCATCGTGGGCAACCTGGGCATCATCATCTTGATCAGGGCCAGCCCGCACCTCCACTCCCCCATGTATTATTTCCTGGGCAACCTGGCCTTTGTAGACTTCTGTTTCTCCACCATTGTCACCCCCAAGATGTTGGTTGACTTGATGTTGGAGAAGAAGAGCATTGCTTATGCTGGGTGTGTGGCTCAGGTCTTCCTCTTTCAACTTTCTGGGATTACTGAATGCTTCCTGCTGGCTGCAATGGCCTATGACCGTTATGTGGCCATTTGCCATCCCCTGCTCTACCCCCTTGTCATGTCCCCAAAGTGCTGTTTCCAGCTGGTGACTGGCTCATACCTCATGGGGCTGACCAATGGTGTGGGACAGACCATCAGCATGTCCACCCTGTCCTTCTGCAACTCCAGCACCATCGACCTCTTCTTCTGTGACATTCCCCCTCTCATCTCCCTCTCCACATCCAACACCACCCTCAGCCACATCATCCTGACCACTGCAGCATCTCTCCTTGGTGTGTCCAGCAGCCTGGTTGTCCTGCTCTCCTATGTGGCCATCATCCCCACCATCCTGAGCATCAATTCAGCCGAGGGCAAGCGCAAAGCCTTCTCCACCTGCACCTCCCACCTCACCACTGTCAGTATCTTCTATGGGGCATCCTTCTTTATGTATTTATTCCCCAGCTCACACAGCTCAAGAGGAGCAGATAAATGGGCTGTGGTTCTCTACACCGTGGTGACTCCCATGCTGAACCCCTTGATCTACAGCCTGAGGAACAAGGAGGTGAAGGAGGCTTTGAGGAGACTCTTGAAAATGAAATGATCTTGAATTCTCCAAAAATAGGGCCAGACAGAATGGAGATGTGGGGGAGCTGCTCAGCTGTTTGTGAAGTGCCTTAGATGGACAACATGTTGAGAGTGTTCTGCACCTGAACTTACGTGATGGCTTACTTGATATCACCAACTGAATATACAAATAAGAACATTTCAAAAGCTTTTACAATTCCCTTGAAACATGGTATGGGCTTTGGTGTGTGTTCCTTTCCTTTTTCTTGGCAAATCAGAATAAACAGAGAGTGAATTCTACTGTTCCAATAAACCAAACTCCATTTTTAGACTTGATGTGAAGTCATTTGGGCCATAATATAAATACACCAACATTAATAGCAAAATAAATGGAGAGAACAACAAATAATGTGCACACTGTGGATTAAGTATTTGTAAGTTTTGATTCTGAAAACTCATTAAATGATTTCCATCTCTATTCATCTCATTTCAGACAGTAAATAATTCAAGTTAAATATGGTACCTCAGTGACCTCTGTTATGAATAAAGGTGCTTTGAAAGAGTTTTAAGATGTGGTAGTGAGGAATCCCAGCCAAAGGGCAGTAACTATCCAGGAACCCCTGTCCCCTGCTCCACACCTTTGCTTTCCAGTTCCCTGCTGAGCACATTAAAAGCCACGATCTCCATGGCAGCCTGACAACAGCAGAGCACAAGAGCTGTGCTGCTGTTCAGCAGCCTTCACACCTGACACATGGCAGCCCATGGCAGCCTGGAGCAATGGCATTGCCTACCCTGATGTCTCTCCTGTTGCCTTCCTGCTCAGAGAGCTGATGGGTGATGGACACACATTGTATATATAGAAAACCCCAAAATACTCCAATGTGAGCATTCCCTCAGCCCATAGAGCTGCAGCCTCTGCCAGGACCATGGTGAAACCTGGAGCCATGGCTGAGCCTTAGGGTTATCCTAAACACATGCAATAACCTGGGTTGGAGTTAAAAGCTCCATGGAGGGATAGAATCAAGCCAGGATCAAAGTGGTTTGCTCATTTCTTAACAACACACAACTAACAGGCAGCCAGGGTCAATCAGCTGAATCCTGCTTTGTTCCTATCGTGGTTTAAACCCAAATCACACAGTTCGTTCACTCACTCCCCCCTTTGCTCCCCCAACTCCCGGAGAATTAGGAAAGAGAATCCAAAGCATGTAGCTACCATGGGTTGAGATAAGAACAGTTTCATAACTAAGGCATAACACAAATCACTACTGCTACTACTACTAATAATAATGATAAAGCCAATAACAAGAGAAGAGAATACAACACCTCACCAGCCACCGACCCATAACTCACCCCACCCTGCCCCACCGAGCACCGACTGATACCTCCTCCATCCCCCCAGAGCTCCATCCCTTCCGGATCTCTCCCCATTCTATCCTGGCTATGACGTGCTATGGTATGGAATACCTCTTTGGCTAGCCTGGGTCAGGTGTCCTGTCTCTACATCGTCCCTGGCCGAGCATGAAGCTCAGAAAGTCCTTGGACAAACCAAACATTTGAGCAGTAACTCAAAACATACTTGCTATCAGCAACCGTTCCCAGCCCGAAAGTCAAACCACAGCACTGCACCAGCTATCAAGGAGGAGAAAAATGACTACAGCTACTGCTGAACCCAATTCCAAAAGCTACCTTATAATTCCCTGGTTATTATTTAACCCAGACCATGGCTGTTTTCCTGCTGAGCCTTGGGGACAACCAAGGACAGAGGTTTCACACCCTCCCTGGACCCTATGTCAGTGCTTCACTGCTTTTACAGTGCGGTTTTTCCCCTCCCTCTGTTTCTAACTGGAATTTCCCACATTGCACATTCACAATAAGAAATCTCACATTTACCCTCATCTGCAAGATCAAGCACATGGAGAACTTGCAGGTGGCATCAAGTCAAAAAGAATGTGACACCATTAACTCTTTCACACATCCTTTCTCTGTCCCTGAAACCACAGAATCATGGAATGGGTTGGGTTGGAAGGGACCTTAAAGCTCCTCCAGCTCCAACCCCTGTCACTGCAGGTGGCATCAAGTCAAAAAGAACATGACACCAGTAATTCTTTCATGCATTCTGAGTCTCTTCAGTCATAGAATCATGGAATGGGTTGGGTTGAAAGAGAGCTTAAAGCTCCTCCAGCTCCAAGCCTGCCACAGGCAGGGACACCTTCCATTAGAGCAGCTTACTCCAAGCCCCTGCATCCAGCCTGGCCTTGAACACTGCCAGGAATGGAGCATTTACCACTGCTTTGGGAAATGAAGCCTTGGGTGCCATGGTTTAGTGTGAGGTGTCTCTGTCCATGGCAGGGGGGTTGGAACTGGATGATCTTAAGGTCCTTTCCAACCCTAATTATTCTATGATTCTATGTGTCTGCTCCTGATCTGTCCCAGTTATTTCTTCACAATGATACCAGCTCCACATAGACATAATTCCATAGTCCTAGACTATTATCCCAATGAAACATTCACATGAGCATGGGTAGAGCAGGTCAAACTGAATGCACAAGGGGCAAGAAGCATAAAGGCATCTTGGACTGAGTTCAGCTGCCTCAACATTGACTATTAACAACTGGAGATGCCCCTGAGTCTGCCTCTGAGCTTTCAGATGCTGCTCCAGAACAGCTCAACCCTTCTGAAGGTTGCATGATGTCCATGTCAAGTGCATGGTGATGTGCTTGGCCCTTCAGGACAGAGCAAATGGCAACACATTTCTACCTGAGGGCAACCAAAGTTGATTTAGGGCATTTCCCTGCATCTGTCTCCTGCCCTGCAGGTTATGTGATAGTTTCCACCACCACTCATAGGAAAACATGCAAAGAAAGTGGTTTCTTAGTCCTTCAATTGAAAGGAAAACTAAAATAAAGCTTTTAAGACTGTTGGGAGGAGGGATTGGGAGATCTGAAGTAGTTTCATCTTCTTCAAATTTAGATAAATAAAAGCTGAGTCATTAAATCCGAGTTTTGTGTCTCCATCTGTGCTCAGTGAAGGTGTTTCTGTAGCTCCAGGATTTGTTCAGATAGAGTGAGCTGCAAGAGTTCATGTTTGAACACACACATACACACACACACAGACACACAAACACAAACACACACACACACACACAGACACACACAGACAGAGCTTTCTCCCCTCACTGTGTTCCCATCCCCATCACAGCCTGGGCTCAGGCTGCATGAACTGGGCTCCTTTCAGACTCTTAGAACCAACCAGGCTGGAAAAGCCCTTCAAGCTCATCCAGTCCAACCATTCCCAGCCCCGCCAAGGCCACCCCTAACCCATGGCACTGAGGCCTCGTCTCCATGGGATGTGAACCCTTGCAGGGCCGGTGTCTGCAGCCCTGCCCTGGGCAGCCTGTTCCAATGGCTGAGCACCCTGTGGGGCAGGAATTGTTCCTCAGCTCCATCTAAACCTGCCCTGGTGCAGCTTGAGGCCGTTGCTTCTTGTCCCATCTTTTGGACTAAAACAAACTGGAAATAGGTTTGAGGGGGGCAGCTGATCCAGTTTGACCTCCAGGAGGCTTCAGATCCTGACTGCAATTAGGTTAATCCAGAGAAAGCTATTCTGAGATGCACAGACCATGCACAGAGGGTCCATGGTACAAGTCCTGATGTTCAGACCTGTTCTGAACCACATCCATCCTCCCCAACTGCCCTAGGATGTGATAAAACATCCTTTAATTCCCATCCATTCTAGAAGGGACCTGACTATCTCATAACTAGACAAGGAATTGTAGATGCTGAGTCAGGTGACCCCATTCCCATGCTTATTCTACAAATCACATTGATAATGGTAGAAACACCACATTTCTGAAAGCCAGTCAGGCATGGAGGATGGATGTAGTGGACTTGAGCTTGCCTCACAGCTTAACAGACACAAGAAAATCCATCCCAAGGCAAATAATGGCAAGAAGTTTAAAGGATGGGGTGTCATTGAGGAGGTTCAAAGGTAAGGACAAATGCAATGACCTTCCCCAGCTCCCTTTATTAGGGGCTAAAAAGCAGGAAGGGACAAAGCACCCCATTAGCAAGAACCACATTATCTGCACAGGTCATGAAGACAAGGATGTCTCTTTAAAGAGAGAGTATGACCAAGCTTGTATGGGCACAGAAAGCCTCCAGCAGGCCCCACATCCAGGCTTTCACAAGACAAGCAGTCACAGCTATTTCCATCACAAGTGATGCTGCTCACTGGTCCAAAGCAAGAAGTGCTCCTTGGGGACCAACCACCCTTCCAGGAGTCATCAGCTTTAACAAGACCTTCTGGGCTTTACCAAGGAACTTTCCTCATCACCACAAAAGCTTCTCACAACACTTGCATGTGACTTACCTCATTCTTCATAACAAGACACCAGAGATTAATTAGCTGGGGAGAGCAAGAAAGAAACTTTCTTCTTTGTGAACAAAGTTCACTTCTACAGCTGCCTTGCTCGACAGAGCTGGTCCATGCCCAAAGGCAGTGAGTTGGAGGGTCAGTGTGTTGGCATGTTTGTGTCTTAAGGACAATTTCATGGGCCTGGATCATAGAATCCCAGCCTGGTTTGGGTTGGAAGGAGCTTAAAGCTCCTCCAGCTCCAAGCCCAACCCCTTCCCATGGAGCAGCTGCTCCAAGCCCCTGTGTCCAACCTGGCCTTGAGCACTGCCAGGGATGGGGCAGCCACAGCTTCTCTGGGCACCCTGTGCCAGCGCCTCAGCACCCTCCCAGGGAACAGCTTCTGCCTCAGAGCTCAGCTCAGTCTCCCCTCTCTTGGGCAGGTTCAAGCCATTCCCCTTGGCCTGTCCCTACAGGCCCTTGTCCCAAGCCCCTCTCCAGCTTTCCTGCAGCCTCTTTAGGCACAGACAAGTTTATGGAGAAAAGTTTCTCTCTTATTGCTCTCAAAGGAGCAAACCAACACCAGTATTTTCTAAGGAAGAATTTCCTATCCATCTATGCAGAATATAAACCCTTCTTCATTAAGTTAATATCTGTCATTAGCAACCTTGATAAAAGCAAACACACAGCCAGGACACTGCACACATCCATTTTGCTTTCCTGCTCTGTCCAAGAAGTGTTTTATGGATGCTGAGCATTGAGGCTCAACTGCTTTAGAAATTCTTGATCAATAGAACTGATGGAGGCCAGGTTGGATGGGGCTTGGAGCAAGCTGCTCTAGTGGAATGTGCCCCTGACTGTGGCAGGGTCTGGAACTGGGTGAACTTTAAGCTCCTTTCCAACCCAAACCATTCCATGGTTGCATGAAAGCTGCTTTCACCTCCTCACTTTGGAGTGGGGTTTCTGAAGGACCCCAACACATCAGCACAGTGAGCTGATGTTTCCCATTAGACTTCAACTGACTCTTCAGGCTATGGCCTGTGTCTGCTCTCAACACAAACCACATTGCAGCTGTGTCTGCCCATCACCCTTCACTGCAAGTGCAGAGAACCAAACACTTTTTCCAGAAGAAACCCCTGATATGGAGGTTTAAAATAGATCCAAACTGAATCCAAGCCCCAGATGCATCCTTGTCTCCATAAGGGGAACCTTTGTTGATTAATTCCGATGTGGCAACTTACAACTAGATAGAATAACCCCTTGGACCTGTGTGACTCAACCCTCAGACCATGGAATGAGAAATCATGAGTAAGCAGCAGCTGGGATGGAAAATCAGCTTTGCCTGGATGGACAGACATAAGGAGAAGAGGAGGTGATGGGGGAGCTCTGGACAACACCAACAGTCTTTGAGCCATGAAACAAGTTGGGCACATCTGGATACAACATATGGCCAGAAGCATGGAGCATCTGTGTCATCAGCATCAGATAACAGACAAGGAAAAGCCAACACTGCTCAGACAGGGTCTGCAAAGGCTGTTCCCAGACCAAGTTGCGTGACTGCTTATCACAGGGGATGAAATTCCACCCTGCTCCTAGGTCAGCATGGTGGTAGCTTTCCATGGGGCAGGCCCACCCAGGAAAGCAAGACACCAGCTACATCCTATGGAGGAAATAAGTACATTTCCTAGGAGGAAATGAGTAGATGGGCACATGAAGCTGAGAGCTGCTCTGGATGAGGTTCCCACCACCATGGGGATGGAGACCAGTAAAACACTCACAAAGAGCAGCTTCTACAGGTTGGAGAAGCCCAAGAGGACAAACGTGGTCACACTCAAGTGGTTTCCTCCAGCCACTCTCTTGGCAGCAGGAGACAAAGAAACATGGGAAGAGGTTGGATCACTTCTCCCAGCTCATAGGAACACACAGGGCATGAGGTTAAGGCAGGATTTGGGGTTTCCTCTGTGAATGCACCCAATTACTTACAGATAAAACCATGATGGGTGAAGGTCATAAACAATATATTGAAAAATAATACATTGATAAAATAATAGTCAATAGTTCATGTATGGAAATAAAATTATCTTAAGGCTTAAATGGTAAAGCTCTGGCTGGGCTGTTATGGAAGGAATTGGTCCTGCAAAACATAAGCATCTTCTCATGAACGTCTGAATTCTTCTTAAGAAGTAGGCTTGTTTGGGATGATTTCTTTCCTGTTGGAGGTATTGATCTTTAAGGACAAGTAAATACAATAATATAATGCCTTCATTTGCCACATGAATTAGTGTTGCATTAAATAGATAAGAGGTCACATTGCAGTGATTTTCTGACTCTGTAGTCATGTTTGGGTCAATTAAAGAGAGACCAGAATCCCTGATTGCAGTTCCATGGACTTGTAGCTTCAAGGGAAAAACCAGCCCCTTCTCATCTCAGTTACATTTGCATGTATTTCTTCCTCTGTTCTTATACTTAAAGAACATCTGTATATATAAACCTGTATGACAAGATGACTGCTGCTCATGTTACCCTTAAATATGCATTGACCTTAAAATGATGAGATAACCTTAAAATAAGCATGGTGCCTGGTGAGAAATGAGCATTACTCCTCCTTCCCCTCCCACTTCCCTCTTCCCATCAGCCCCTTTCCCAGCAAGATGACCATTTCTTCAGCACAATTCACCTTCTCCCTCCACCCTTCCCAAAGCAGCTTTGACTTCCCCATTCCCCAGCCTGTGCTCAGATGTTCACTGCACAAAGGCCCTTGACCCACCACCAATGCTCTTCTCAGGGTGCTGGTGGCTGCCTCTGCTGCAAGGACACATTGATGGCTCCTTTCAACACAGAGGACACCACAACCACCTTGTCCCTCTCTGCTAAGGTGCCCCCAGCCTGTCTTGGTGCTTGGAGCAACTGTTCCCCATGGGCAGGACTCAGCATTTTCCCTTTTTGAAGTCTGTGTGATTCCACCTGCACATTTTGGACCCAAAATTGGCCTTTGAAAAGCCATTTTGCTTCATATTCTCCAAATTTAAATATCCTCAGGGTGGCTCTTTGGTGTGTGCAAAAGGAGGAAATGAAACCAAGAGTGGGACATATTGCATGTAGAGAAAAGCAGCTGACAGCAGACAGGGTTTTGGTAAAGCTTTAACACCTTCAGATGGGTTCAGAAGTTCCAGCTGAAGTTGTCTACACCAACCTCAGGCAGGGGGATGAAGGCAACTGCTGTTTCCCATTGCTAATGACTCACACACTCAATGGCCATCTCCTCATCCTCATTCATCTCCTTCACTTTGGGTAGTACTTATATAACTAAGTTATAGATATATAAAGAGCAGACATCTCAGACATAGACCTTGCATCTAACAACAGCAAACCAGGTATTCTCAATACCACTGGTTGTGTAAACAGTGCAAAACATCACCCATCCCACATCTTCTCATGCATGGAAGCATCCTTTTCTCTGTGGTCTCAGCTTTATACACACACATGATGACACTGCAGGTGTCTAAAGCCAGCTGAATGCAGTCCTGCCCATGGGTCTGTCCTTGCTCAACCCAACCTTCCCCTTCTCACTTTCACCCTTTCTCATGATACGGGAAATGCAAATTTCTCCTTTTGGGTTCAAAAACCATAAATCAGAATCCCAGAGAGCTGTGGGTTGGAAAGAACCTGAAAGCTCCTCCAGCTCCAACCCCTGCCACGGGCAGGGACCCCTTCCACTGGAGCAGCTGCTCCAAGCCCCTGTGTCCAACCTGGCCTTGAGCACTGCCAGGGATGGGGCAGCCACAGCTTCTCTGGGCACCCTGTGCCAGCGCCTCAGCACCCTCCCAGGGAACAGCTTCTGCCTCAGAGCTCAGCTCAGCCTCCCCTCAGGCAGGTTAAAGCCTTCATGGGGGTTATGGGGAACCTCCACCTACAGCCAAACATGACAGGAAAGTGCATGTCACACGGATCAGCCTGATCCCCCAGCAGTGCACACTGCCACAATCATGGCATCATTTGGGTTCCAATCCCTTCCAGAGCCTTGTCAAGTGTACATCTGAACAGACCAAAAAGGAGGAGGAAAAAAACCAACAGGCAATAAACAAGCAGGAACACAGACCTGGGCCAAGTTCACCCAAGGCTCCAGAGCATCAGCAGAGCTGGTGATGAGGAGGCAGATTCAAGACCAAGCCAAGTCAGGTCGAGTCAATCCCTTGTGCAGGACCAGGTGCAAAAACTGCTAGGAAGGTGTGTGAGAAATCCTTGGTCACCCCCAAAAGATTCCATAGGTGTGCTGAACTGCTGCTAAACTGGAAACCACAACTGCTCTAGTAAAGCTCAATCTGCCTGTTCTGAGCTTAAATAGAGATGGGGGAAAATAGGAAGAGGGTGGGGATGGAGCCCCAGCTGAGGCTGCTCAGGGGGATGAAGGCCTATTAGTTAAAGCTGGGATAATTCCTCCCTGCCTCAAAATGCCTGTTTTTCCCCCTTGAATACAGGGGAAGTCCTGAGGCCCCAGCTCAGCTGCAGGACATACAGGCACTACATGTGGATAACCCCAGTGGGGATGGAAAACTGGGCTTTCCCTTCACAGAGGGACATCAGCAGCTCCAGAGATGGAGTCACTTGTGCTTCATGTCCCTTTTGAGGACTGTGTGCAAGATCTGGAATGTCTCTCAACCCATTCTCATTGTGTCAGTCTGTGCAGACCAGAACCTTTGCATGGTCCACAAGTATGTCAGAAGCATCCTATGAGCCCTCATCACTGCTGCTGTGCAGCTGTGCTCAGGCATGGCTCATCCATGCCATGTCTCTCAGATGCCCAAGCACCACAATGCCTTTCAGAGGTGATTTCACACCCTTTGCTTTTCCTTCTCTTTGTTTTCCTCTGCTAAAGCATGAGCAGCCCTGGAGGCTTCCTCCCAGGAGAGCACATGCAACTGTATTTACAGCCCCAGCACCACAAGCTGGGCTCTTGCAGTCTGGCAGGAGCTCACCTCTCTTCACATCAGGAGCTGAACAGAGCTGATGCTGGCACCTGGATGTTCTCTGCTGCACTGGGGATAAACCCTTGGCTCCCATCCCTGGGAGGCAGAAGGAAGGCACAGGAGGTAACACCAGCACAAAGCAGAGCCTCACCTGCATTGATGCAATGGGCTTGCTTCTGCATGTCCTCAGTTGTCTTTTTTTCTGTTTTTGTCAGAAATCAGCCTTACCAAAGTGGGTTTTCCTTATAGTAAGAGGGATCAATGTCTGATGCTGGTAGTTTTTCTTTTACACAGGTAGCTAAAGCAAGATGCACTGATTTATTCAACAGTTAAATGAGGATGAATCTTGTTTTGTTATAAAGAAATGCAATATTCCAGATTGTCAGCAGAATATAATCACTTACAAATCAGCCCTTGGAATTAGGTTGGTATAACATCAACTCCTTTGTAAAGCAAGTAACTTAAAGCTCATGGGTTCAGGATGCTGCAGTGTGCTGTAGTTCAGAAAGGTAGAAATCAGTAATTTTACCATTGTGAGTGTTATCTACTGTGAATAAGCACAAATAGTTTGATAAATGCTCCATCACTGGCAGTGTTCAATACCAGGTTGGATGAAGCCTTGGGTGCTATGGTTTAGTGTGAGGTGTCTCTGCCCATTGCAGGGGGTTGGAACTGGATGATCTTACGGTCCTTTCCAACCCTAACTGTTCTATGATACTATGAAATGTGGTTTGGTGACCGAATGATAATCAAAAGCCAAGGGAAAATGTCTGGAGGTCATTCATAGAACTGGGACTTTCTTTTGCTCCACATTCACATCTGATCTTATGAGGTTTGTCTGAAGTGTCTTCTAACGCAAATTTCCTTCAAACTGAAAGAGAATATAGATCTGATTTTTTGTTCAAACCTGAAAACTTGTGTGCTTGACTAAATCCAGAGTTTTAGTTGTCCCAGCATACAAAAACAAAAATGCCATTTGCTGCTTCAACAAACTGCCTCTTTTTTTCTGAATTCCTCATCTGAAAAACATAATATATATATATTGGTTAGAAAATATACAGGAATATTTTAAAATGTCACAGATTAAATGGTCATTGATTGGAGTTAAATATGGTTCAAATCTGAATCTCTATTTTTGATCAGTGTGATAATTCTCATGCTTTTGCCTCAGCAGGGAACACCTGGTCATGGGAGGAAATCACACACAGACTAAATTCATCCTCTTGGGAATTACAAACAGCCCTCATGTACAAACCCCACTTTTTGTCTTGTTTCTACTGATTTACATTGTGAATCTTGTAGGGAATGCTGGAATTATCATCTTAGTTCGGGTGTCTCCCAGCCTCCACACCCCCATGTACTTCTTCCTCACCCATTTTGCCTTCATTGACATCTGCTATTCCACAGTCATCTCCCCCAGGATGCTGGCAGACCTCTTATCAGAGGACAAAACCATTTCTTTCACTGCCTGCATGATGCAGTTCTTCACCTTTGCTTTCTTTGCTACTGTTGAGTGTCACCTGCTGGCCATGATGGCCTACGACCGGCACGTTGCCATCTGCCAGCCCCTGCTCTATGTGACCATCATCTCCAGCCGTGTCTGCTGGCAGCTGGTAGCATCATCCTACCTATTCGCCTTCCTCAGTGCCATCGTCTACACATGGTGTGTGTTTGGAGGTTCCTTCTGTGGTCCCAAACTCATTGACCACTTCTTCTGTGACGTATCCCCTGTGCTAAAGCTCGTGTGCTCTGACACCCACAGCAGTGAGATGGTCATCTTTGCCTTTGTCACCATTAATATTGTGGGAACAAGTGTGATCGTTGCGGTCTCCTACATCTCTATCATCTGCACCGTGCTGAGAATGTGCTCAGCACAGAGAAGGGCCAGAGCCTTCCACACCTGCACATCCCATTTAATGGCTGTTGCCTTGTTATATGGGTCAGCATTCTTCATGTACCTACAACCTCCATCTAGCCACAGGAGCCTGGATAAGGTGGCCTCCATCTTCTACGCTGTGGTCAATCCCATGCTCAACCCATTCATCTACAGCCTGAGGAACAAGGAGGTGAAGGGGGCTCTGGTGATGTGCAGGAGAAGGTTCTTAAACCACTGGCAACATAAAACAGTTCTGTCATCGAGGACATGAACAATTCATCTCAAATGAGAAAGCCTACAGGGCACCAAAACAATGGCATTTTCCCAATTACATCCATGAATTGATGTAGGTTGTTCCACAGTTCCTGCACAATGGCAATGACATAATTGAATGAGAAATGGACTCCCCAAATCACATCAGCCTTCCTCAGAAGGAAACCAAGAATAGTGGAACCTCAGACTTGAACTTAACTCTCAGTTACCTGCTTGGAGGAACAAGTTTCCCTCAGTTATCCCAGGCCTCTTGTCCTCACAGAAAACACCAATCAGGTCTATTCATTTAGAACTTTTCTCACTGATAAAGATGTGGTTTTTCTTGCAAGATTCTTGACCTTGTCCCTCAGCTCCAATAAAATTCCTCACTCTTACCTGTGAGCTCTTTATTAAAGCTGCTGGGGTGGGAGGGAACAGGAAGTGCAGTTTTACATTTGCTGGCTGAGAAAGAGTCAGAGAAAAGGCTTCAAAAGATTCATTGCATTTGTTTGTGCCTTTCAAAGAGCAGAAGTTGGTGGGAATCCACCTTTCAAGCTGCTCCATTCAATATGAAGGGGAATTCCTCCCCAGGCTGCAGCTTCAGACTGAGTTTCACCTCAAGGAAGAAATTGTTGACTTAATTAATTCATTGTAACTAATGTCAGGATGGTTAATGCATATAATTATGTTACTTTAATAATAATATAATTAATAATATAGGCTGAACTGTGCTAACACCACCCAGTGTTAAGTACAATTGGGGCACATCAAGGGGTCCTCCTATTCATCCTAAGCGCCCTATGCTTACATGGAGAGATACATGGAATTCCAGCTGGAGATAAGCACCCATATCCCTTTAGCATGAGCTGGGCATGAAGAAGCACAAAAGGAAAAGGATGTATTTCATTGACAAATGAAGCCTGTGGCTCGTTTCCGTAGATGAAAGACCATCTTGAGCACAGAATTGCTGGTAACTGAGAGCTGTATGTGTCTCAAAGAAGCCAACACACACTGGTGTGGGATAATAACTTTCCTTTGCCTGTTTGAGTGGGAAATAACTTATATTGAGAAAGTATATGGATGGTGAACAGTCTCTTTTGTGTGCTCTGGCAAACACAGCAAGAGAGGAGATGTTGCCTTAGGTCTCAGGGAAATGTGGTTTCTACCTGTGGCCAATGATGGAGACAAGAAAAAATGTCATTAAATGCTGAAGAACTTAAGAGGACATTTGATATTAGACAATTTCCTTGAAAAGATTCAACATAACATGTTTTCCTACTTCTTGTTACATGGATATCTTGGCTTAGATTATATGTATAGAATCACAGAGCCACAGGAATCCCAAGTTGGACCTCAAAGGATCATCTGATCCAATCTTTTGTGGGAAAGGGAGCCTAGATGAGCAGTGTGATGTGTAGGGCTCATCCCTGCTTGATGAATTACCCCACTCTGCTGTCCTTATCTCCTCTTGGGATTCAGGAAGTTTCCAAAGCAGAGACACCTGAAATGCTTAAAGGTTTACCCACACTTGGTGCTACATTCCTAAGGGAGGCCTGGATTGCCATAGTCTTGTGTTTGATGGATCCACATCAGGGAACTGTCCAGGGGAGGCACAATTGTCAGTTCCAGCAATACAACAGGCCTCAGGTTTTGGAAATACGTTTTATACTGAGAGCATCATTGCATGATTCTGCTTCAGTCATTGCAGGGGAAAGGGTCTACACAATGCAGAAACTCCTGCTGGAGACACAAAATGCACACACCAAATATATACCAGATTTCATCTCAATCAAAGTCTAATATTACACTTGGAAAAGGACAAGTCACTATGGACCAGAGAATGACACTTGTATATAATGTTCAGTTCTTTACCCTATTGCTCTCACGGAGAACACTAGCTCCTATTCTGCCCATGCAGGAACATGTTCCAAATAGAGAGGGACAGTCAGAGCAGTGAGCACTGTTGGGTGCAGAGGATGATAGCTCTGCTCTGCAGGAGCCTGGGGACTGCCACAGGGTTTGTATCGTTCATCTCTTTAAACAGAGCCAAAGGGGACAGCACAGTGAGCAGGGACCATCCCACAGTACCTGAACTACAGAAATATGGCAGGAACAGAGACATGGGCCAAGTTCAGACAAGACTCCAGAGCATCAGGAAATCTGGTGATGATGAGGCAGGTCCAAGAGTAAAAACAAGACCCAGATGAAGTAAATCCCCTGGTCAGCATCAGGTCCAGCAATGGCCAGGGAAACCCATTAGGAGACCTAGTCACCATCAAAGAATTTCCTAAGTGTGCACAACTCCTTCTAAACTGGAAACCACAATGCCTCTGATAAAACCCAACCTCCCTGGAGTGAGCTTAAATAGAGATGGGGGCAATTGGGCAGAGGGTGGGGATGGAGCCCCAGCTGAGGCTGCTCAGGGGGATAAAGGCCTATTAGTTCAGCCTGGCACAACTCATCATTGCCTGGAAATGCCCATTTCTCACCCCTGACTACAGTGGAAGCCCAGAGTCACCAGCTCAGGTGCTGGACATCCAGGCACTGCATGTGGATAATCCCACTGGGGATGGAAAACTGGGCTCTCAAGTGTGCACAGAGGGAAAACAGCAGCTCCAGAGATGGAGTCACTTGTGCTTCATGTTGCATTTGGGGACCCTTTGCAAGATCTGAAATGTCCCTAAAACCCATTCTCATTCTGTTCACAAGGTCAGACTAAATTCCTTGCATAGTCCACAAGTATGTCAGAAGCATCCTATGAGGTGCTCATCATTGCGGCTGTGCAGCTGTGCTCAGGCATGGCTCATCCATGCCATGTCTCTCAGATGCGCAAGCACCCCAATGCCTTTCAGAGGTGATTTCACACCCTTTGCCTGACAACAAGCAAAATCCACAGGAAGCATCATTCTCTTCATCTCCAGGGGCACTAATAAACCCCAGGAACAATTTGCTGTAAATATGTGGATTTGGGGACATGTCTTTCCCCTTCTTCCACACTGAGTGGAGGCAGTGCTGGCAAGTGACTGTCTACCTAATTCACCACTGATTATTCCCATAACTTTTTAAACTGGCTTTTCCAATGCTACTTAAAGAGGATTTCAGCCATGCAAAGAAGAGTTCCTGCAACCATTTCTATTCTCACCATTGCCCCTTGTTACCACCTTCCTGTAAACTCACTCCTGACTGTGGTGCCTGACATTGCTGATGGACCCTGGTACCAGCTCCCATCAGCAATGTTCCCCTCAGCTCCCTGCCATGATAATGCCAACCATGGCCCTTGTGCAGCTGTAACTGCCTCAGAAATGCTCCAAAAGTGGATGTGAAAGGTGGGGTTGTTGTGTGGTTTGCTCTAAGGGAGCCCAAAGCCCTGTTGCTTGCTCAAGCTGAGGTCATCTCCTCTGGGTACACTTCATCCCCACACTAATCAGCACAGACAAGAGATAATGACCTGCTGTGGGCTTTGTCACCTCCTGGGGCACAAAGACATTCACAGTCCCCACATCCCCACATCCCATCAAATAGGAAGGGGCTTTGCTGATGCTGGTTCATTGCCAGGCTCCCTGCACAGCTCCAGCCACCTTCATCTTCACATCCATCTGCGAGAGCATCAGGAGGGCAGCAGAGACAGAGCTGAGATGTAAGTGAGGGGCAGCATCTTTCAGCCCATCATTCTCCTGTGCTTCTCTCTTGGCAACAAGCAGCAGCTCCTGTCTTCATCTCCTGCCCTCCTGCAGGCTCCTGGGCTTCTTGATGATGCTCTGGGCTTCCCAGGGAGCTGCTTGTGCTGTGTCCTCCCCATGCAGCTGCTGAGAAGGCAGGTTTGGAGATCAGCCTCCTGGAGAACACACAGGAGGGAGGGGAAACCAATACAAACCTCTGTGTAAACTTGCATAAGATCATAGCTTGCATTGGAAGGGACCTTAAAGCTCAGTCAGTGCCAACGCCCTCCATCCACTACAGCAGGTTGTGGCTAACCTACACTTTCTATACCTCAGGAATCCATTCCAGTAACGAAGAAGCCCAAGCAGAGAGGGAAGGAGCAGGTGGTTGGGAAATGCCCTCAAAAGCATGAAGGATCAACTCTGCACTGTGAAAGCAACACGTTTCTCTGTGTTCCAGGTGGAGCCGTATGGTCTGCAAGCCCCAGGCTCAGCACTAACGCAGGCAATGAAGTGCAGCACTAAGGTAAAGCTGCTCGGGTGTGCAACCTCCCCACTGCTTTCCACAGGGCTCATTGCTCAGCATCTGCAGGTGAGCCAGAGGAGCAGGCACCACCTTGTGCCATGGTGTTGAAGTGCTTGAGCACCCCTTTGTTCTCCCTGTGCTGGGACAGGACTTTCCCCAACCTGTTCCTCATTGATCTGTGCCTCAACTCTCCCTTTACATCCTGCAGGACTGTCTCTGAGCAGCTCCCAGCACACAGAGGCTTTTGCACCTGGCACATCCCTGCCTGCTGGACAAGAAACCTCCAGCCAGCAGCTCACACACAAAGCACCATCCAGCCCATGGCACAAAGCAACTGCACCCAAGTGACCCAGTTCAGCCTGGTGGGGTTCACAGAGGAGCCGGTGACTCAGGGCAACTTGTTCCTGCTCTTCCTGCTCACCTACCTTGTCACCATCGTGGGCAACCTGGGCATCATCATCTTGATCAGGGCCAGCCCCCACCTCCACTCCCCCATGTATTATTTCCTGGGCAACCTGGCCTTTGTAGACCTCTGTTCTTCCACCATCATCACCCCCAAGATGTTGGTTGACTTGATGTTGGAGAAGAAGAGCATTGCTTATGCTGGGTGTGTGGCTCAGGTCTTCCTCTTTCAACTTTCTGGGATTACTGAATGCTTCCTGCTGGCTTCGATGGCCTATGACCGTTATGTGGCCATTTGCCATCCCCTGCTCTACCCCCTTGTCATGTCCCCAAAGTGCTGTTTCCAGCTGGTGACTGGCTCCTACCTCATGGGGCTGACCAATGGTGTGGGACAGACCATCAGCATATCCACCCTGTCCTTCTGCAGCTCCAGCACCATCGACCTCTTCTTCTGTGACATTTCCCCTCTCATCTCCCTCTCCACCTCCGACACCACCCTCAGCCACATCATCCTGACCACTGCAGCATCTCTCCTTGGTGTGTCCAGCAGCCTGGTTGTCCTGCTCTCCTATGTGGCCATCATCCCCACCATCCTGAGCATCAATTCAGCCGAGGGCAAGCGCAAAGCCTTCTCCACCTGCACCTCCCACCTCACCACTGTCAGCATCTTCTATGGGGCATCCTTCTTTATGTATTTATTCCCCAGCTCACACAGCTCAAGAGGAGCAGATAAATGGGCTGTGGTGATCTACACCATGGTGACTCCCATGCTGAACCCCTTGATCTACAGCCTGAGGAACAAGGAGGTGAAGGAGGCTTTGAGGAGACTCTTGAAAATAAAGTGATATTGAATGTTTTAAGTTTAGGAGCAGACAGAATGGAGATGTGGGGAGATGCTCAGCTGTTTGTTAAGTTTCTCAGATGGACAACATTTGCTGGGGGAGTCTTAAGCACCTTAACTTCCATGATGCACTGGCTGCTTTGATATCACCACCTGCATATACAAATAAGAACCTTGCAAAAGCTTTAACAATTCTCTGTACAGAGAGTTGATTTGTGGTGGAAAAACAATACATACAGGAAAAACCACCAACACATGCCAATGTGTGCATTACCTCAGCCCATAGAGCTGCAGCCTCTCCAGGGCTATGGTGAATCCTGGAGCCATGGCTGAGTCTTAGGGCTATCCTAGAGACACAGAATCATGGAATGCTTTGTGTTAGAAAGGAACTTGAAGCTCCTCCAGCTCCAACCCCTGCCACGGGCAGGGACCCCTTCCACTGGAGCAGCTGCTCCAAGCCCCTGTGTCCAACCTGGCCTTGAGCACTGCCAGGGATGGGGCAGCCACAGCTTCTCTGGGCACCCTGTGCCAGCGCCTCAGCACCCTCCCAGGGAACAGCTTCTGCCTCAGAGCTCAGCTCAGTCTCCCCTCTCTTGGGCAGGTTCAAGCCATTCCCCTTGTTCTGTCCCTACAGGCCCTTGTCCCAAGCCCCTCTCCAGCTTTCCTGCAGCCCCTTTAGGCACTGGAGCTGCTCTCAGGTCTCCCCTTCAGGAGCCTTCTCTTGTCCAGGCTGCCCCAGCCCAGCTCTCTCAGCCTGGCTCTGGAACAGAGCTGCTCCAGCCCTTGCAGCATCACAACACATATCAACCACATCCCATATTCACAGCTCACACACACACAATGATGTGCTCAGCTTTGCAGCACAGTTTATGTCTAAAAAGACAAGAGCAACATTTTATGGCAGGTATCTAAGGTAGGAAAAGCATCATCAGCTTGAAGTATCATGAAGTCTGCCTGATTGTGTCTGGGTTATTGGTTTAATCATGCTCAATATCCCATTCATTAAATCTTAGTCACTCAGGAGCTACATAAAAACACAATCTGTGCTTGAGTGTGCCATGATGCCAAAATCCTCCTATGAATCTTCATGTAAAGACATACAGAAGGCAAAACTTATCCCAAAACATAAAAGTCTGTTGGGTCTGTGTGGTTTCTTTCCCTAAAGAGACAAGGTTTGGGTCCATAACTCCCTAACATTTGTCCTGAGAATGAGAGAAGACCCCCAGGCAAATGTCAATGCCTAAGAGAACTCTCATCACCTGCACTTGAAGCTTCATTTCATTCCGGTATCATTTCAACACTGACTTGATGAGCACTGAGTTGTCTAAAGGGGACAAAATGAATCATTCAGTGGCTTAAGCATGTGATGCACAGACTGATGTCAGTCACTGTGGCCAATCCAATGCATTGGGATGGGATTTCTCCCAGTGCCTCTCAGCCTGCAGCACTCCAGGAAGAAATGCCAAAATCCAATTGGAAAGAACATTTGGGGTTGCTCTGCTTGGGTTTGTCTTTAACAGATCAGTGCTTATACTGAGCACACCAGCTACATCTGATCATGAGTTAGCTGAATGCTGTTCTTCATCTGACCATTCGCACCCTATTGTTGCCAGCTCCTCTAAGAAGCAATTCACCTTACTCCAAAACAACCATCCTAAATAGCTTAATTCAGTACTACCTAGGAATTCCCACTTCTCACTGTTGACTGCAGAGCTCAAGTTATTCCCTGCACCAGGACAAAGGGATGTCATAGAATCATGGAATGGTTTGGGTTGGAAAAGACCTGAAAGCCCAACCCCTGCCATGGGCAGGGATGCCTCACACTAGATGAAGTCACCCAGGGCTCTGTCCAACCTGGTGCCTGTTGACTTCACCCTGATAATCCCCACATTGAGAGCCCAGATCCACATCTGGAGGAGCACAGAGCTGAAGGATGCTCTGGGAAGACTCCTAGGAAAAGTTCTTGTTTCCTCCCACATTCAGGCTGGTAAAAAGATGTAATAAACTCGATGTAAAGAACATGGATGTTCTTGAGATTGCACCTTTGTTCTGCACCTACAGAGATGGTAACAGTGAGCACATAACATGGAGAGCTCTGAAAGCTCTGAAATAGACTTTAGGTTGCAGGGAGTAACTGAGGGCAATGGTGCAGAACACTTCATTGGGTGCAATGGCCACACTGAGTATCTGCTTCAAGGACCTGATCCTTAGGGAAATACAGGATGAAGCAATAGAGCAATATCCCCAACCACACAGCACAGGCAATGCAGGGACAGGAGAGGATGCACCTGCGTGCTCTGCCCTGGCAGATGAGCTGCTGTGGGGTTGTCACACAGACATCTTCAGCCTGCTTTTGTTCTTGTGCTCTCTACACTTGTGACCCCACCTTGGACCCTCACTGTGGGGATATGCTCTAGCTCACGGCTCCATGGGACATGTGGGACCCTGCTGGACAAGACCATGAGTGAGTATTCCTGGGTAAAAAGGGTCAGCAAGGGACACAGAATCACATTAGCCAATAAGGTAAATCTTCAAGGGGATTCATCTTTCTTTTCTCTGTCTCCTCATCTCTCTGCCCATCCCTTGTGGTACCTGATGACAAACACTAGAATCAACACATGAGGCCAGATAAGAAAATCATCAAGCCCATTGAGGAGCATCCAGCTGGAGAGGCAATTGAGAGAGGGTCCTCCAAACCTGACTGGAGCAGAGGGGAAGCTGCAAGGAAGCAGCAGGGCACAGCTCATCTTCTGGTCTTCCTATGGAAGGGTCTATCACTTCCATTGCCTATGGAAGGGCTGAAGTAACTCATTCTTAGGCTGGCAATGTCAGGTGAGATGAATTTAGGTTCTGTGCCTGTACTCAGCTGTGCAAACACACACTAGCACTGAATAACTGCTGCTTTCAGTAATGTGCCTAAAACCAGAGCTCCTAACATACACACATTGTAATTAAGGCTTTTCAGTGCACATCCAACCCTTCAGTGTTTGCTCATGCAAAAGAGAAAGCTCAATGAGACAATGTTTTTACTGCTAAGACTGATGACAATGAATCCAACCAGACTGTGTTGGGCTGTAGCAGATGGGGACTCCACATGCATTTGTCTTCAGCCTCTATCTCCAGTTTCTGCATATGAAATTCAAATTAAAGAGTCTTAATGTATGAGCAATTTAATGTGACACCGAGATTGAGATCTCATATTCATAGAAGTCAGGGAATGCAAGGAAGTGTTCAAGGCCAGGTTGGATGGGGTTTGGAGCAACCTGCTCTAATAGAAGGTGTCCCTGCCCTGGACAGGTGGCTGGAACTGGATGAGCTTTAGGGTCCTTTCCAAACCATTTCATCATTCCCTGATACAACACCTCAACCAAACTATAAGAGTGCAGATTCTCTCAATGCTAAATTTACTCTACTTTTCTCTATCCTGTGTGCAGCTGTGCTATGGTACAGAGAGCAATGCCAGCACCATGGAAGCCCTTCCCTTAGCCCATGATCAAGACCCCACACTGCAGCGATGAAACAGCCACTGTGATCCATGTCTCCAGTTCAGTTCCTACACCATGGAAGAGAGGAACCACAGTTCAATCA
This sequence comes from Melopsittacus undulatus, assembly GCF_012275295.1. Lineage (NCBI taxonomy): Eukaryota > Metazoa > Chordata > Aves > Psittaciformes > Psittaculidae > Melopsittacus > Melopsittacus undulatus. Next base: position 72,304,641 of record NC_047533.1, on the reverse strand, counting down.
CCAGCTTCATCCTCCTGGCGCTCACCACAGACCCAAAGCTGCAGCTTCTCTTGTTCATGGTGTTCACCTTAGCCTACATCACCACCCTCTATCTGTGACTATCTCATAACTAAAGAAGGAATTGTAGATGCTGAGTCAGGTGACCCCATTCCGGTGCTTACTCTCCAATCCCAATTTCATAATAATAGGAAACCACATTTCTGAAAGCCAGTCAGGCATGGAGGATGGATGTAGTGGACTTGAGCTTGCCTCACAGCTTAACAGACACAAGCAAATACATCCCAAGGAAAAGAATGGCAAGAAGTTTAAAGTATGGGGAGTCATTGAAAAGGTTCAAAGATAAGGAGAAATGCAATGAACTTCCCCAGCTCCCTTTATTAGAACGTCAAAAGCAGGAAGGGACAAAGCACCCCATTAGCAAGAACCACATTATCTGCACATGTCATGAAGACAAGGATGTCTCTTTAAAGAGAGAGTATGACCAAGCTTGTATGGGCACAGAAAGCCCTCCAGCAGGCCCCACATCCAGGCTTTCACAAGACAAGCAGTCACAGCTATTTCCATCACAAGTGATGCTGCTCACTGGCCCAAAGCAAGAAGTGCTCCTTGGGGACCAACCACCTTTCCAGGAGTCATCAGCTTTAACAAGACCTTCTGGGCTTTACCAAGGAACTTTCCTCATCACCACAAAAGCTTCTCACAACACTTGCATGTGACTTACCTCATTCTTCATAACAAGACACCAGAGATTAATTAGCTGGGGAGAACAAGAAAGAAACTTTCTTCTTTGTTAACCAAGTTCACTTCTACAGCTGCCTTGCTTGACAGAGCTGGTCCATGCCCAAAGGCAGTGAGTTGGAGGGTCAGTGTGTTGGCATCTTTGTGTCTTAAGGACAATTTCATGGGCCTGGATCATAGAATCCCAGCCTGGTTTGGGTTGGAAGGGAGCTTAAAGCTCCTCCAGCTCCAAGCCCAACCCCTTCCACTGGAGCAGCTGCTCCAAGCCCCTGTGTCCAACCTGGCCTTGAGCACTGCCAGGGATGGGGCAGCCACAGCTTCTCTGGGCACCCTGTGCCAGTGCCTCAGCACCCTCCCAGGGAACAGCTTCTGCCTCAGAGCTCAGCTCCGTCTCCCCTCTCTTGGGCAGGTTCAAGCCATTCCCCTTGTTCTGTCTCTACAGGCCCTTGTCCAAAGAGATCCTGCAGGTTTCTTGTCATCCCCTTCAGACACTGGAAGCTGCTCTGAGGTCTCCACACAGCTTCTCTTCTCCAGGCTGAACAGCCCCAATGTTATCAGCATGAATCCATACATGAGCTGCTCCAGCCCCTGAGCATCCTCGTTGCCGACCCCTGGACGTGCTCCAGCAGCTCCATGTCCTCCTTGTGTTTGGGACACCAGAGCTGTATCAAACCCTTTGGTCCTTCCCTCAGTTCTTCATTGAGAAAGGTTTATCAAGCAGGCAATGGAGACAGTGGTCACTGCCTTACCTCAAGGATGAGCCTCCTTTTTGGGGGAACTACCGTCATTTAGCACAATTTAGACACAAAACACTATGGTGCTGTCTCAGTCCAGGTAGAAAACAGCTGACCCTTATTTGGACGAATTACTGAAGGCTCAGGCCTTGATTAAAACCACCTGAAGCTGTTTGAAGAAAATGATTTGTTGTGCTGGTTCTCCATACCCTGCACTTGCTGTGTCATCTCCTTGTCTGTAAGAATGAGCAATAGTGAGCAACAAAGGCCAGTAATGATCAGTTCCATGACCACATATCCCACATATTCCTTCCTTACCTGCAAAGCATTGAAGAGCTCCAAGTGTGCTTTCAAAACCTGGATAGATGTGGCAGCAGCTTTCGCTCCCACAGCCTCCTCAGAGCCCCCTGCACCTCCTTGTTCCTCAGGCTGTAGATGAGGGGGTTGAGGGTTTGGGTGAGGATGCAGTAACACAGCGACACCAGCTTTGCCTGATCCCATGAGGATGCCCCATGAGGCTGGACATAGGTGAGGATGGCAGGTGCGTAGAAGATGGTGATGGCAGCCAAGTGGGAGGCACAGGTAGAGAAGACCTTCAGCCTCCTGCTGGCCAAAGGGATGTGCAGGACGGTGTGCAGGATGTAGGTGTAGGACACCAGGATCATCAGGAGAGACACAATGATGTCAAACGCAGCATTGTAAACCTGCAAGACCTCATTAGTGCTTGTGTCTGAGCAGGAGAGCTGCAGGAGGGTGGGCAGCTCGCAGAAGAAGTGGTTGATGCTCCTGGCCTGACAGAAGGACAACCTCCCTGCCAGCGTGGTGTGCACCAGGGAGGTGAGGAACCCCATGGCGTACACCAGCACCATCATGCCATAGCAACGCGCCCTGCTCATGGTAGTGGTGTAGAGCAGGGGCTTGCACACAGCCGAGTACCGGTCGTAAGCCATTACTCCAAGCATGAGGGTCTCAGAGACAGCCATAGCCAGGTAAACATACATCTGAGCAAAGCAACCCCAAAAGGAGATGTGGCTTCTCCCCTGCAGGAAGGTCTGCAGAGCTTTGGGGATGGTAGCAGAGGAAAGGCAAAAATCGATGCAAGATAAGTGGGTGAGGAAGAAGTACATGGGGGTGTGGAGGTGGGGGTCAGTGTTGATGAGCAGGATCATGGTCAGGTTCCCCAGCACCATTAAAGCATAGAGGGATAAGAGTACTGTGAAGATGGTGGTTTGTAGCTCTGGGGCATCAGAGAAACCCAAGAGGATGAAGCTGGAGAGAGCAGTGAGGTTTCCTCCATCCGTCATTTCAACAAGGTGGGGTTTTGGATTGAAATGAAATGAATCAGTGAAATACACCCCTACGAGAGAAACAATGTGGAAGTTTAGTTGGAGTTTAATCCATAAAGTAAATGCAGTAAAAATTGTTGTCTCTGTAATGGTGTGTTTCTGTCTGTAGCCAAAGATCTGAAGAGGTCAAAGAGGTGAAGGAGCTCATTACACAGCCTGAAATTAAAAGAGAATAATTCTAATATGATTGTTATACACGACACTAATGATACCCTGATAAACATCATGTCTATCTAAGAGTAATACAATAAAATCAAATAAATACATCCCCAAATGTGGAAAACAGAAAAGATTTTGTATTTTCTTCACTGATTTCTGAGAATTTTAAGATTTTTTTCCCTCTTTATTGTGTTTTAAATACTGAATCAATGCTCTTCTGTAGCTTCTTTAGTTGTGGTGCATCCTTTTCATCACAACACAAAGCCATGTACTTGAATTTTGCTTTAAGTTCTAAGCGTATTTGCTTTTGAAGAACCCCAATTCTGCATAAGGTTAAGTGAAAGCAGCGGTCTTGGCTCCAGCAGAGCTTTGCTGTGACCGCAGTGAGCTTCCTATGACCAACCCATATATCCACCTGAGGGTGTAAAACATACCAGATACAGACCAAAATGTTAAGGCTTTACTTTGGATATTCTCCGCCAATCAATTCCTCTGCAGATGAATTATCTGATGGAATAACTATGTATGAATGGCTACATCACTGCTAAATTACCACTAAATTTGTTGTATATGGAGTCAGGAATGTGGGGTTTTGAAGCAAACCTATCCCTTCCAGTGCATTTTATTCACACCATGGTCTAGCATAGAATGGTTTGAATCAAAGGTACCTTAAAAGTAATCCAGTCCCAACCTGCTGCCAAAACCCCCACGCTGCATAAGGTTAAGGGAAAGCAGTGCTCTTGGCTCCAGCAGAGCTTTGCTGTGATTGCAGTGAGCTTCTTATGACCAACACAAATATGCACCTGAGGACGTTAAATATATCACCTATAAAGCAAACAGTTAAGGCTTTAGCTTGCATATGCTCATATCCCCCATTCATCCCCTCTGCAGATGGGTTATCTGATGGAAGGTCTAACTATGAATGGCTACATCGCTGCGAAATTACCCCTCAATCAGTTGTAGATGGAGTCAGGAACGTGGGGTTTTGAAGCAAACCTATCCCTTCCAGAGCACTTTTATTCACACCATGGTCTAGCATAGAATGATTTGGGTCAAAGGGACCTTAAAAGTCATCCAGTCCCAACCTGCTGCCAAGAACCCCCACCCTGCAGAAGGTGAAGGGAAAGCAGTGGTCTTGGTTCTAGCAGAGCTTTGCTGTGATTGCAGTGAGCTTCCTATGTCCAACACAAATATCCACCTCCAGGCGTAAAATATATCAGGTATAAAGCAAACATTTAAGGTTTTAGCTTGGATATTCTCAAATCCCCCATTCAACCCCTCTGCAGATGCATTATCTGATGGAAGATCTAACTATTAATGCCTACATCGCTGCTAAAATATTGCTAAGTCATTTGGTCAGGAACGTGGGTGTTTCTGAAGCAAACCTACCCGATACTAGGGCACTTTTATTCACAACATGGGTTATGATAGAATGGTTTGGGTTGAAGGGGCCTGAAAGCTCCTCCAGCTCCAACCCCAACCCCTTCCACTGGAGCAGCTGCTCCAAGCCCCTGTGTCCAACCTGGCCTTGAGCACTGCCAGGGATGGGGCAGCCACAGCTTCTCTGGGCACCCTATGCCAGCGCCTCAGCACCCTCACAGGGAAGAACTCCCTGTTTATCTCCAACCTGAATTTCCCCTGTTCCAGCTTAAACCCATCAGCCCTTGCCCTATCACTACAGTCCCTGAACAAGACTGAAATTCAACATGCCATCCAGTATGTGAGAGGCTGCACACCCAGAGTCAAACTGGACCCAGCACCCATCAAACCCTTTTGTACCTGCTTGGTTAAAGAGGAAGGTGCTGGTGGATGCAGTGCCTGCAGCTCCTGGTTGAACACATGCGATGGGTTGAAGGAGAGATGCTTGTGAGCAGGATGCTGCAGGCTGGCTGGTGGAGGGGTTTTATCTCACAGGAGGCATTACCTCAGAGGCTTGTGTTGTGCAAACTGTTCTCCCAAAGGAGCCTCCTCCATCACATAATTGCTTTGACTTGATCACAAAAATAACCTCTCAATTCCTCTCCCTCCCAACTCCTTCTGGCTGCATCAGCACCTCCAAGAGCAGTTGTGCTGCAGAGACCTGCCCAGGAAGACAGGCCCAGGACACTTTGCTTTGCATTTCCCCATCTATCACATACCTCTTTCTTTCAGTGTTTCCCTCAGGAAGCCCTTTACATCCACAGACATCATCTAATATTGCACTGAAGGGAGCTGAAAGGAAACACAGCAAAGCATCCTCTGTGTGGATGGTTTGCACTGGTCATGGGGAGTCCTTCCATCAGATGCATTTATTTCCATACACTTTCCTAGTGACTGTACAAGAGTTTGCTCAAAAGCATTGTTCTACATGGTTGCTTTGAGGATATAACAGGATGAGCTCAGATTTCCCAGTCTTCATCTGAAGAACCCTGAGTGCTGACGTGTCCTGAAAGCTTCTCCTTGATGAAGAGTCATTACAAAACCCTTACTAGAAATATTAAATGATAACCTTGTCTCAGATATTTAGAAAAGACAAAGGATGGGGCAGATAGAAGAGAAAAGGGAGCTATGAAAGTGTGGGGAAGGAAGAAGGAGAAGTGGCTTTAGATGTTTAGATGGTTTTCTGCTGGAAGGCACCAGACTGTGAGTCCAGGGGATGCACTGGAGGAGGGTAGGGAAGGATTTCTGTGTGGTTTTGAATGTCTTTCTTCCCCATTGGTCACTGGGCTCCACCCAAGGTTTGTGAAGTGGGAAAATCAGTAGAACAGAGGGAGAAATAACCCTCAATCAAAGTTTGGAAAGAAGAAAACTGTGTAATTCAAAGACGATTGAAAAGAAGTACATGAAGGCAAAAAGAGCCACAAAGAATACCTGGGTGTGCTTGTGCAGGGTGAATAATGCAGCTTGAAGTCCCAGAAGCAGAGAGCTGGGTACTGCACTTGCTTCATGAGCTTTGTGAGCGGACCCAGGCCAGCAGCACCTTGGCTGTTGAAGGGGGAGGAAGACCCCAAATCCTCCCTCCCAGCAGCTCTCAGGCTCTTTCCACCCCTACTTAAATTCCCAGCAGAGCAGAGGCTCAGATAGGACTTGTCCCCATTTCCCAGCAGGGCTTTGTTGAGCAACAGACTGTCCCAGCTTTATTTCAGAGCATCCCAGCCCCATATGGGTTGGAAGGGAGCTTAAAGCTCCTCCAGCTCCAAGCCCAACCCCTTCCCATGGAGCAGCTGCTCCAAGCCCCTGTGTCCAACCTGGCCTTGAGCACTGCCAGGGATGGGGCAGCCACAGCTTCTCTGGGCACCCTGTGCCAGCGCCTCAGCACCCTCCTAGGGAACAGCTTCTGCCTAAGAGCTCAGCTCCGTCTCCCCTCTGTCATTTCACATGAGCAAACCTTGTGTTCTGGAGTTGACATACCTGGAAACATCAGTTAGTATTTCCTTAAACCAGAAATAACACCAGAAATCATTTGTTAATATAAAACATGAGGTCAAATACCAACTGGTTTGATGCCAGTAGGGCAAAGCCACCATGTACCTTCTCCTTTTTTCTCTCTGAAGCCTGAAATAAAGTATATTGTTATGTTCAACAACATTGAAATTATAAAATATATTAATTTCAAATAATATGTAAGTAACAATGATGCTGGACAACAACTTTCTTTCCAGTACAGTCACTGTCATGTCTCAGGCTGCAGCCAGAGAATCCTGTCCATCCCAGTACAGCATGTAGCCTTGGTTTAAGGAGTAGTGTGTTTTCCAGGTGTCATGCTTCCTAGTATGTTTAGTCCCTAATTTTTGAAGGTTCTATATCCACCCATCCTTGAAGGTACAATATTCAATCATCCTTAAAGATGCAATATCCAGCCTGCTTCTTCTCCTCACCAGGGCAGTGTAGCCCTTTCCTTTCAGCTGACTAGGAACCATGAATGGACTCTACTTTTTGCTTTCCTCATGGCCTTCTTCATATCCACGTTTCTTAAGCTATAGATGAGGGGGTTCAGCATGGGGACAGCCACAGAGTACAGCATGGAGACCACCTTGTCATGCTTCGAGGACTGTTTGGAGCTGGGGCGCAGGTACATGAAGAGGGAGCTGCCATAATACAAAGCAATGGAGATGAAGTGAGAGGCACAGGTGGAGAAAGCTTTGCGTCGACCAGCCACAGTCGGCATCCGCATGACAGTGGAAAGGACCGACAAGTAGGAGATGAGGATGAAGACCGTGGTGCTCAGTACATTGAACCCCACCACAGCAGAAACCATCACCTCAATGGCATGGGTGTCAGAGCAGGAGAGGGCTAGCAGGGGTGGTCCATCACAGAAGAAGTGATTGATCATCTTGGACCGACAGAATGGGAGACAAAATATGGAAACCGTGTGTATGGTAGAGCTGATCACGCCAGCTAAGTAGGCACCAGCCAACATCCCAATGCAAAGCCTCTGGGACATGACTGTGGAGTAGAGAAGGGGGTTACAAATGGCCATGTAGCGATCGTAAGCCATAGCGGCCAGCACATAGCACTCAGTGGTGGCACAGGTTGCAAAGGAGAAGAGCTGAGTGGCACACCTAGTGAAGGAAATCACCTTCTTCTCCACTAGAACATTCAGCAAGGCTTGTGGGATGATGGTAGAGGAGTAGCAGACATCCAGGAGAGACAAGTGGCTGAGGAAGAAGTACATGGGGGTGTGTAGGCATGAATCCATTCTGATTAATGCAATCACTCCCAGGTTTCCTATGAAGGTAACTACATAGATGACAAGGAATAAGACAAAGCACATCACCCGCAGGTCTTCCCTGTTTGTGAGGCCCAGGAGAATAAACTCAGAGGGGGATGTATAGTTATCTTCAACCATAGTGAACCTGTAAGCAGTTTGACTGTTTTATGTCTTTAAATTGAAATGCTGAATAGGCCCAAATCCCTCAATAATGTTAAGAATGTCAGGTTTTGTCTATCAATCAGTTACACCACTTTAAGTCAATATAGTGTATGTATACATATACACACACACATACATATACATATGTCAATATAAGGTAAATTCTCTTTGAGAGAGGGAAATACCAAGTTCCCAAGGCAGGTCTTGGCTAAACACCACAACCACCACCAACACACTTGGAAGCAAGTGGATATTTTAAGGCAAGGAGGGAGGGCAACACCAGAATGAGTAAACTGCAGGGTTCCTCATAGTTCCTCTCAAGCCATTGACACATGGAAGTCCTTGAATTCCAGAGTAATTGCTGGGAAAAGGGAATTATTTCTCCTCTTTTGGGTGCTGCCAGTCCAGTGTGAGCACATGAGAAATAAATAGCTGTTCTCTGTGTCCCAGGAGCAGCTCTTTGAGGGCAAATGTGGCTTTCCTTAGGGTAGGATGGTGCAGAGCCAGGATTTCTCACCTCACTTTGCTTTAGACACGATGCCTAACTTGGAGATAAAAGATACGTTCAGGCTTGATCAAAGATAAATTCTCCCTGGGAGAAATCAGCAGCTCCTAAAATCACAGCTTACGACAGGTAAAATAAATCCTCATTGATTTTTCCTGCCTAACATTAATCATCACTTGACAGAGTTACACCAGAGAGCAAAGCAGGAGTGCGCATTGCCTGGTATCTGACAAGCAGAGCCATACTGAAGAGTCATCACTATTTGATGACCCATTGCTGAAGGGCTGAGGTGCACCTCCAGAGCCAGACTCCTCATTTCAGATGTCCTATGAGCAACGCATGTGGTCTCCTGGTGGTATTAATGGGGATTTAGAGCTGCTTTTCACTGCTCACATAGAGATGCCAGAGGCAAAGCAGCTCCTGAGACATCACCACAGAGCTGGAAGATGTGACCCAAGTAATGAAAATCGAACTGGTTGGGTCTGGGGCTCAATCCTCCCCCTGAAGCAGCATCCACCTGCCCAGACACACACATCTCCTGCCATTGGAGAACTGACTTGAAGCTCACAATTAACAAAGGCTCACCCTCACTTTTTCTTGCTTGACAAACCAACTGCTTGGTATGAAGCTATCCAAAGTGCAGATATGAAACCTGGGAAGTTTATAAGGCTGCAGCTTGTGCTATACACAACAACTTCCCCCCCAGCAATCTCATCTCCCTGCAGCTTGAACACACTCACTGGAATGGAGATAAACTAAAAACACATACCTTGCCACCCTCATTTAGATATTATCCATGCAGGTTGTGGGTCCACACTCTGCTGAAGAGTTAACTGAATATTTACCCCTGTATTCCTGGAAAAAGGACCTCCATTTGTGGCTTTCCTACTCCGATTTGGTAAGATCTTGTTTTTTGGCCAAGGTTTCAACAAAGGACTCACCAAGCAGACTTGTTGCCAGTGTTATCCAAGATGTAACTCTTGACATTATGGATAGGAGAACGTCCAGCTGCTGTGGAGACCCTACAGCCAAGCAAAACCTTGCAGCACAACCTGCTGGTTAGGTAGCAGTTAGCTTGTTCTCATAGAACCATAGAATCCCAGCCTAGTTTGTGTTGGAAGGAGCTTAAAGCTCCTCCAGCTCCAAGCCCAACCCCTTCCACTGGAGCAGCTGCTCCAAGCCCCTGTGTCCAACCTGGCCTTGAGCACTGCCAGGGATGGGGCAGCCACAGCTTCTCTGGGCACCCTGTGCCAGCGCCTCAGCACCCTCCCAGGGAACAGCTTCTACCTAAGAGCTCATCTGTCTCCATTCTGCCAGTTCAAAGCCATCATAGTGGATGCTATCCTCAAGGTCTCAGTATAGGAACAAGGGGAAGGGGCCAGCTCTATAGAGCTATAACACAGTTTGGATAGCTGCTCTTTCGAGAGTCTTACAGCACAAACTGTCTAATGAATGAAGAAAAGGATCGTTTAAAATGTGAATCAAAAGAGCCCCATGATCACACCACCAGCATCCTTCTGGTTCCTCAAGGTGATGGTTTCTGCTGCCCTGAAATAAAGCAGAGGGGATAAGGTTTGCTACAAATCCTGGGGATCCTGTGGATGCCACAGGACAAAGCAGGGGTTTCATATCAGGGATTTCTTCCTCTTTGCTCTCAGGTCCAGTTGAAATGAGTTTTAATACTCACAGCTTCTCCAGACTCCAGCCAGAAGGGTAATACTGCTCTGTCTTCTCCCATGCAGCATCTACCCATCCTTCCAGAGCCTTGTCCATGTGGTATTCACAGAGCCAGGGATAAAACAAGCCAGGGAATTACACATTAACCACCAGGGAGCTGTCAGACCAGGCAAGGGTCAGCCCAAAGGGCTCCCAGGAGCCAGGTCAGGATACACCCAACAGGGTTTAAGATTAATGGCACCAGAAGGTGTTATTTGAACAATACCAGCTCCAAATTGTTGCCTTTAAGAGTTTTATACAGCCTTCAAATATCCCCACAGGTGGTTTAGTACATATTAGTATGTAGTGTGTCATATCCGTATTCAAAAACAAGATTACCTCTTTGGAAGCACTCTTAGAAGCATTCAACCCTCAGTGGAGGAGAAATCCAGCTCTCCTTTATCTCAGTTTATGCTGCTATTTAGAATGAAAATATAAAAACACAACTTCCTTTTCATTTTGATGCAGCTGCCTTTACTTTTCAATCAGAAATGTTTCCTTTGCTGTGCTCCCAAAGATGAGAGGGGGCTGCAGGGCCTTCCAGGAAGGGACAAAAGTCACCTCTTTGCTCCCAGAAAGCCCTAGTAAGGAATGACCCTGGTTATTCCTGCCTAGCATTTGATGTTCCATAACAAAAGGTGGGGTTCCTACCCCATACAGGTTACCAGGATGGATCCACCAGTAACCCAGGAACTTGGTTACTGTATAGGCATCCTCACCCATTTAATTCAGCATCAAAGAGCACCTAAATAATCCCAGCTGCTCACCTGGGATTGTTTAGGTGGTGATGGGTGTGATTTACATACATCAACAACAAGGAATTAAATCCTTCACCTACATGGGATAGAAGTTGAGGCCTTACCTGTTTTGAGATCTGATGTGTTTTCATTTGCTTTCATTATAAAATCTGGGATGGTTTTGTCAGGACTAAAGATGTGCAATGGGGACACTTTCTGAAAAGGATCTGTGGATCTATAGGAAACAACTGATGGAGAAGGGAGTCATTTAAAATACCAGGAATTAGCACTTCAAATTGTGTCTGGACAGCCCAGACTATTTAAGAGAAAAATCATTTATAAGGCAGAGTGAATTTGATGTCCTCAACATCAGAATGACATGGATCAAGTCCAGAGGAGGCCACGAGGATGCTCAGGGGCAGGAGCAGCTCCTGTTTGGAGCCAGGCTGGGAGCACTAGGGCTCCTCAGCCTGGAGAAGAGAAGCTGCATGGAGACCTCAGAGCAGCTTCCAGTGTCTGAAGTGGGCTACAAGGATTCTGGAGAGGGACTCTTCATTAGGGATTGGAGCAATAGGACAAGGGGTGATGGGTTCAGACTGGAGCAGGGGCAGTTCAGGTTTGATGTAAAGCAGAAGCTGTTCCCTGGGAGGGTGCTGAGGTGCTGGCACAGGGTGCCCAGAGAAGCTGTGGCTGCCCCATCCCTGGCAGTGTTCAAGGACAGGTTGGACACAGGGGCTTGGGTGATGTAGTCTGGTGTGTGGTGTCCCTGACCATGGCAGGGGGTTGGAACCTAGGTCCTTTCCGACCCAAACCACTCTATGTTTCTACAATAACCTACATTTCATACAACCTGAAGCCTCAGCCAAGAATTGCATTAGGAAAAGTGGGGTTTAAAGCATCCTTTCTAAACGTGAGGGGACTTTGAAGCTGTTAAACCATCTGACATTGCTTTAACAGGGTCAGAAAATAAACTATCTACATAGGATCAGCCAATTGTAGAGGCAACATGATGGCCTTAGTTTATTTATCTATTATTGCTCAGTTTCCTGGGCAAGAACAGGCCACTTGGCTATCCAAAGCTTCCCAGCATGTAAGAAAAAGGTTTTGTCTTAAATAAAAAGGAGTGGATATTCCCAACAACGTCCGATAGATGGTGGTGATGTATAAGAAATCCTGATCCATGATTTTCTAGCCACTTACTGCAAATCTTCTACCTTTTGATACCTAAAGGGACTCCTATAACCATTTTGCACCTCTCAGAGGTGACCACAGAGAGCAATGATACCAAGAAGGAACAAAAATCACATAGGAAAAGGAATGGATTTTGTTCAGAAGTGGATGAAATGCAGCTTTTGAGGGGGAAATGGGCATCTAAAAAGCAGGCATATGTGGATACTGTCATGTCCTGCTGGTAACAGTAAGAGTCAGCTTCAGGCTGGTAACTTTAAGAGTAAGAATAAAGAATAAGAGTAAAGAATAAGAATAAAGAATAAATAAAGAATAAAGGATAAAGTATAAATAAGAATAAAGGATAAAGAATAAAGTACAAATAAAGAATAAAGACTTATTTCTTAGTGCTGGCCAGGGTCACATCCCTGTTTGGGTTATTTTCCCCTGTATTAAAGAGTGTTTTTCCCACTGGTGATGCCACAGCTCAAGTGACCACAGGTGGAAAATCTCCATCCAGGACTCAGCCAACCCTTACCTATCAGCCCATCAGCTCCAAATCCCCTCCCGGAGGAGCTTGTTAACACAATTGGATCAGGAACATCTCTCACCTTTGAGTGATGAGCTGCTAAAGAAATAGGGAAGTTTTGGGTGTGTGGGGAAACCCTGTGGTGACTGTTCCCCCTGGTGGCATGGCTGTTTTATAGCAACCAGGATATGGGGGAGCTGCAATTTGTGCCAGGAATTACTTCTTGCATAGCAAATAAAGACTTTTGGTTGGGTTTTTCCATTACTTTCAGTTTTCCTGTTGTTGCAGGGTGTTTGTTTCCATGTTTGCTTTGGGTTTCTCTAATCCCCATTGCCTCAAACCAAAGTGCAACTCTCCTGCGGCAAACCCTACTGATAACATTCTTGCCTTTGTTTTTAACAAACCACAGTGGGGATAAATTAGAAAACTCATTAGAGCCTCGCTTAAAGGCTTTGAGAAAGGCAGAACTTGAGGAGGAAAAATGAAAGGATGAAGTTCTACAGCTGCCTGAAAAGAGGTGGCAAAGCCCAATTTGACTGTGATTTAACTCAGCAGCCTGGTTCCCAACACAGACCTGGTGAAGAATTCGTGTTTCACTCACTTGGCTCATGCACGATATCCCATTGATCCATAACTGCATTAAAACGTCAGATTGGTCATTTAGCTCTTGGGTTTCCATCCTTCCTGGGAAAAGCCCATACCAGCTGGGCCCTGCCCACCCCATAAATCACTGAGACCCCAACTAAACTGAGGCAAGGAAAATAAGTATCATGTGTGTTGGTGTTTGCATTTAACACAAGAATATATTGTGTTACTTATAAATATATACTTTAGGAAGCATTTAATATTGTGTTTTTATATATATACACATATACATATGTGTTTATGTGTATAATTTGCCAGTCATAGGAGCAGTGACCTCCTAGATATCCTTTCTGAACAATAACTATGTCCTGCTGACTTCATCAGGTTGCTCCTGGCCTCATTCAGGCAACTTCTGAACATGTCCATGGGTGGAGGCTCCACAGCCTCTGGGACAAATCCTCATGTTACCCATATCCCTGGATCAGGGTTTTCAAAGCCTGACTTTGATTCTTTCTGCTGTTCTCCTCAGAGCATCCTTCATCTCTTTGTTCCTCAAGCTGTAGACGAGGGGGTTGAGCATGGGGATCACCACCGTATAGAAGACAGAGACCACTTTGTCAGTGTTGAGGGAGTAACTAGAGCTAGGGCGTAAATACATGAAGATGGTTGTTCCATACAACATGGTGACCACAATCAGGTGGGACATGCAGGTGGAGAAAGCTTTTTGCCTGCCTTCAGCAGAACGGATCCTCAGGATGGCAAAGAAGATGAAGATGTAGGAGACCAGAATGGCAGAGATGGTGCTGAGCTCAATGACACCAGCCAAGGAGAAGAGGATCATCTCATTGATGTATGTGCTGGCACAGGACAGAGCCAGGAGAGGAGGAACATCACAGAAGAAGTGGTTGATGACATTGGAGCTGCAGAAGGGCAGCCTGATGATGAAGGTCATCTGGATGATGGAGTTCAGGACACCCCCAATGTAGCACCCTACCACCAGCCCCACACATAACCTCCGAGTCATGACAGAGGAGTAGAGCAGGGGGTTGCAGATGGCCACGTACCGGTCATAGGCCATGACAGCCAGCAGGAAACACTCAGTTGTCACAAACACGATGTAGAAGAAAGCTTGACCCATGCAGCCAGCAAAGGAAATGGTCTTCTTCTCCAATAGGAAGTTCACCAAAGTCCTGGGGGCTACCACAGAGGAGAAGCAGATGTCAATAACGGAGAGGCTGCCCAGGAAGAAGTACATGGATGTGTGGAGCTGTGGGTGACCTTGGATGGCTACAATTATCCCTGCGTTGCCCACAAGGGTGATGGTGTAGATGAGCAGCAACAACACAAAAAGGGCTGCCTTCATCTCCGCTTGGTCACTGAGACCCTTGAGGATGAACTCTGCTGCTGAGCTGTGATTCTGCTCTGCCATTCAGGGCTTTTGTATCTGCCAAGGAAGGAAAAAGTCTGGAAAATACAGGACAGTGGAAACCATGCCTTTATTTGAACTGGAATGGGATAACTTAACAATTAACACCCTGTGCATCGAGGGCATCCCCACTATTCATTTCCAAGGAGCTACAGTGGAATGGACTGCTCTGTGGCCATCTGCTCCAGGCTTGCCCTCCTATGCAGCCCAAGGAAAGAGGAAGCCCCTTCTGAAGTGAAAGCATCCCAGCTCCCCCAAACACCTTTCATTTGTATCACTGAATCCCATTTGGTACCTACAAGTTTGATGAGACCAGTGGCTACAGCAGCAGAGAGGGAGTGATGTGACACAAACCAAGCCATCAGCTCTGCCCCTCATCTCCAGTGATTCAGTTTCTCTGAAGACAGCTCTGATTTTGGCAGCTGTTTCTGGCTGTAACTCATATAAGCCTAAAAGTACTGTAGATTTCCCTTGGTGGTTTTGGAAAAGTCACTGAGATGAAGGAAAAAGAGCCTTTAATTTGCTGGGAATTAAGGAAAGAGAAGGAAAAGGGTGATGCATGACCCTAAAATTCATTTGATACATGAAGAGTTTAATATTGCAGTCTTGGAAATGCTGGGGAAGTGAAGCCAGGAGACTATGAGCAAATTTTGGGTCTGAAGATGTTATTCTCCTAGTACAGTTCAGAGAATATACAATTAAGAGGAGTCAACACCGTAATGAGACCATTGAGCTGTGCTGAACCAAACTCACTCAACACTGGTTGTCTAAGTTAGGCACTAAGTTAAGCTGCTCAACCTCATGGAAGTGTGAATTACAGGTTTCTGCCGCTGATAACATGAAGGTTCAGAATAAAGCAACTAAATCTTTACAGGATTAAAGATAAGAACAAAAATCTTACCCCACCAGATGAGTGTCAGGACCAGAAGACTCAGTGAAGATCCATTTTCCATCAACAGAATATTTCTTCATAGAAATATTCTTTACATTTTAAGGTGAATATCACTATTTCAGGGTCTGTGGCTAGGTTAATCTTTCCTTGAGAGTTTTCTCCTCTCTTCTTCTCCAAGGCTCCTTAAAAATACCATAAGCACCATGATAAGCACCAGTGCCTAAATGGGCTACAAGAAAGACGGAGAGGGGCTTGGGACAAGGGCCTGTAGGGACAGAACAAGGGGAATGGCTTGAACCTGCCCAAGAGAGGGGAGACTGAGCTGAGCTCTGAGGCAGAAGCTGTTCCCTGGGAGGGTGCTGAGGCGCTGGCACAGGGTGCCCAGAGAAGCTGTGGCTGCCCCATCCCTGGCAGTGCTCAAGGCCAGGTTGGACACAGGGGCTTGGAGCAGCTGCTCCATGGGAAGGGGTTGGGGTTGGAGCTGGAGGAGCTTTAAGCTCCCTTCCAACCCAAACCAGGCTGGGATTCTATGAGTACATCCCAGCAGGAATATTTAATCTCTTTAAACCAACAGAGAGGAGAAGATCTTTACCTGGCATAAATCTGAGCAGTCTCTCCATTTGCTGCAGAGATTTCTACCAGAGCAGGGCTAACCTGGACCTTTCATGGTACAGTCTCACATACCTGTGGATGGAGGTCACCTCTTACAGCTGCAAGTTCTCTTCCACATTAGATGACACTGGATATCTGCACAGCAAATCAAGGGGATTATCTCTTGAAGCCATCCTCCTAAGCTTCCAAACAAAAATGTCTCTCCTGAACCTTCAAGTGCTTCCAGCCTATTTTCATTAGATGTTCTTCACTTGCAGCAATGTGTTGCTTTTATATCTCTCCCTGAAGGTCTTTGCAGGCAACTTGGGGTACAAGTGTTTCTCACAGCTTCGGCTACAGTTCAGGTCTCTAAGACACATGCATCTCGATTGTATATTGCTGGCCCCTGAATGAGAACCCATGAGTCACAACAGCCTAAACTACTAATAAAGGCTTAGCTATGCACACAGGCTGATGGAAAATCTCTTCTAATTATTGTCACAAAGATCTATAACCCATTACAACACTCAGCAGCCTCCAGGGACAGGAAAAATAGAGATCCAAACAAACACAAGTTATTCTTCTTGTGAAGAATCAAGGGGGAGGTGAGAAGGTGCAGCCAAAGGGCAGTCTATTTCAATTATCTTAAACACCTGCTGCAAGCAGCTTAGGTAATTACCTCGGGGTGGATGCCTGAAGCAGACAGATGAAGATGAAGGCTGACCCAAGCTTCCAAGCACTAGATGAGCCTGAAAGGCTACTGATGGTTAAGAACAGGGTGAGGGTCTGTCCAGGACCAACTTGTCAGAACATGACTGATTGTCCATTAGACCTTTTTACTATGCTCCAGGTACTTCCAGGAGTATCTCAGCTACCCATTTTTGACTCCTTTTTGCACAGAGTCAGGTCATTCCAGTGCTCCACCTCTATTGCAAGAACCAAACCCATTTCATTACAGCCTGTTTTAAAACGGGTGATGTTAATCCAGTTCTTTCTGCAAACGTTTTGGGAGGGTTGTAGCAGTAAACTGATAGTGTATTCATGGTAACTTCAGTGTCATTTGTCTCTGCTCAACACACTCAATAGACACCAGATTCTTCCAGTGTTTGCAGCATTTTGGGGAGTTTACAATTCACACTGATTCTTTCAGTATAGCTGAGTTTTCCTTTTATATAATAGAAGCCCATTCTTTAAGATTAGACTGACAACATGAACAGAGCCATATTTGGATCAGCTTTGATCCATAAGTGGGATTTATTCATCCATCAGTTGCCAACAGCATTAAGCATTGGTATATGAGGCAACTGTCAAGAGTCTCTTTGCAGTCAGTAGAAACGAAGGTGGTGGCTCAGCTCTTCAGACGTGGGTGTCCAGGACTGCCAGAGACCCACCATACATCCCTCTGCCCCCCCAAAGGACACAAGCCATACCTGCCAGACCTGTGTCCATACATCCCATGATATCTCAGGGGGAATTGGATGGATCAATAGACTCTATGTAGCCCAAAGGAGGATTTGCCATGTCCAGAGAAGAGCCACACATGGTCACATGAACAGACTAAGTTCTCCATCAGAACCAGAGAACACCAGGTAGGAAGGGACATCAAGGATCATCTGGTCCAACCTTTCTAGGCGAAGCATGATCTAAGCTAGATGTTCCAGCACCTTCTCCAGCTGAAGCTTAAGTGTCCAATGTTAGGGAATCCATCACTTCCCTGGGGAGACTGTCACTGAGCTACTGATTTGTATCACTGAGAGCATAGGGGACTGGCTGAGAGATGGACACATGGGATGGGTTTGGGCTCACCTCTCTTCAGTTCAGCGTGACATACAGACTGGCACATGAAGTGTCCCAGGTTATCTTCCAGCCTGTGAACTCCAGTGGTGCCATTCAGTTTGCCAAAGGAATGGGTGAGAAACACTGCAGGACTCACTGGAGCCCATGAGCTTCTGGAGGAAACCATTAACGGCACCAGCACAACCAGCAACACCCTGCACCAACAAACCCAGCTATGGATGGAGAAGAGCAATGCAGACAGCTGTGGTGACCCCAGAGGAGTGTTTGGTTGGGTTTAGCTTCTACAAATGGCAATATTTTAACAGCAGGGTTTATAATTGGGAGGATTCTATGCCAACACTTTCACCAGTGATTCCTGTTTGTTCCCACTTTATCATCAGCCCTTCAGATACAGCTCAAAACACCTTCCCCTTCCCTGAAAAGGTGAATAAAAACACATATTCCAGTTATTGCCAGAATAAACTTATTTTGCTTCTTACAACAGCATGACAAGGAGGAAAAACAACTTGTAGAAAGCAGGTACACAGTCATCAGGTTATTAGGTATAAACCTTCAAAGTGTTTATCACTAAATTCCTTGTCTTGTATCAGCTCTGTTGTGTCTGAGGATGTTTTGAGCATATTCATTTTCCTCTTATAATGAAGGTGGTAATGGAAAGGAGGAGTTTCAAATAAAAAATACATTGAAGTTATATAGAACTGAAATCTGACCTAAGGAAGTGCTATGACCCATAGGCTGGGTGGGCCTCAGCCACCTGAAATTCAGATGTCCTGAAGTTAAATATGTCAGAATCATGATACATGTTCTATATGCAGCTGATATCTTTATATATCTTTATTATATCTTTATGCACCATCATTTACTTGAGCCATTTCCCATGGTGATTTTGCCAAGGTCTTTAGTTCCTTCTAAGGAGGAGACTGAGATCAGATGTAATGTCTACTTATGAAACTCCACTTTTGGCCAGTTATATCCCACAACTAATGGTCTTGTAGATAGAGAACTACATGCTTAGAGGAAAAAGAGATAATAAACGTAGAAATAAGAGTTTTATTGCAACTAATGCAGCATGGCTTTACTGTACATTAAGTTTGAATATATGTACTGAACAATTCCACTCAACAGTACCTTTAGGAACCATCACTGTCCAATCCTTTACACTGTATATTAACAATATCATTTGAAGTATTTATTCACTATAAAAAGCACTTTGAAGGATTAAAGTGCAGCAGGGAAATCTTCAAATACCTTTGAACATTGTTTGATGGGTCATCGATTGGTCTATGATTATGGAAGAAGATTCCAAGAAGTTCCTCTCAAACTTCCCTGTTTCCTGCAGCTTTAGGGAACTTTTCTTCCTCCTCTCTCCTCCAAACCTCCTTGGTCTGCTCCGTGTGTTCTCCTGCATGCTCCCATATGTCATAGGGATTACCTGGAAGCACTGAAATTCACCTTAAGTCCATAGATCACATCTCATGGCTGGAAGAGGTACAGCACTTGGTAGAGTGTCCACCACACTGATGAATGATGTCCAAGGTGTAAGAAACCACAAGTGGGCTCTGGCCAAAGACAGATGAGAAAATAGTCCAAGTCCTCATCAGAAATCTCACAAATGGGTTATTTTAACAGGACTGAGCCTTGTCATCATATTTCCCTTCAGGAAAGAGTCAGTTTGGGGTTGCTTAAGCAGTGCCAGGTACACGAGAAAACTCAACATATTCTTGCCTCCAAATATTCAGGAATAAGCTGGACATTTTAGCATGTTTCATCACAAATCAACCTTTGGTGGCTCTTCAGTGAGTATGTGTTTCTCCTGTCATGAAATACACTATCAGGAGTCAAATGTACAGCAAATTAAGCCCGCATCGATAAAGCTGGTCTACAAAATGGACAATAATAGATAGAAGTATTATCACAGCTTCTCTCCAACCTCAAAAAGACTCCAAACCACCAACCCCATTCCCATTACTGCCCAAGTGTCAAACTATTTACCCCTTTGGCACGAAAATAACCATTCTCCCCACTGTTCTCTTCAGAGCATTCTTTACCTCCTTGTTCCTCAGGCTGTAGATGAAGGGGTTCAACATTGGGGTCACCATCGTGTAAAAGACAGAAACTATTTTGTCCCTGCCCAGGTTGTAGCTGGAACTGGGCCGTAGGTACATGAAGATAAGGGTCCCATAGAAGATGGTAACAACCATTAGGTGCGATGCACAGGTACCAAAAGCTTTGCCCAGCACAGAGCCTGTCCTCAGGACGGTGAAGAGGATGTGGCCATAGGAGATGAGGATGACTGATATTGTGGTGACCTTATTGAAGCCCCCAAAAGCAAATAGCAACATTTGATTGAGGGAAGTATCAGAGCAAGCCAACTTTGAGAGTGGTGGCCCATCGCAGAAGAAGTGGTCAATGACATTGGGGCCACAGAAGGACAACCTCAATGCAAAGCCTGTGAAGATGGCTGAATTAAAAAGCCCAACTGCATAGGACCCAGCTAAGAGGGAAACACAGACCTTCTTGGACATGAGGATGAGGTAACGCAAGGGGTTGCAGATGGCAACATAACGGTCATATGCCATCCCAGCCAGGAGGTAGCACTCTGTGATTACAAAAGCAGCATAGAAATAGAGCTGCAGGAAGCAGCCAGCAAAAGAAATAGTCTTCCTTTCAGACAAGAGGCTCAGCAGCATTTTGGGTGTCACCACAGAGGAGTAGCACAGATCCAAGAAGGACAAGTGGCCGAGGAAGAAGTACATGGGGGTTTGAAGCTGGGAATCAAGCCAGACTGCAGCAATGATGCCAAGGTTTCCTATCACGGTGGTGACATAGATGAGCAGGAAAAGCACAAAGAGGGTAACCTGGAAGTCAAGGCAATCTGTGAACCCCTTGAAAACAAACTCTGTCACTGTAGTACAGTTTTCCCAAGCCATCAGGGTCCAAGAGGCTCCCAGTTCCCAGACAGGGGGGTGGTTTCCATGAGCTTGGTTATGATGGCTTAATCCCTTGCTTAATTATTAGTGGGGTTTAATCCTGTACTCTGAGATAATGAAGACAATAAGAACACTGCCAGGCACCTTGGCAGGATGCTTAGATGGTCCATAACCACCTATCCATGCAGGGAGTCACTGACTACATCTATCACTCAAGTTCTTAAACCAAGCTTTGAATATATCTTCTACCTTCACACACTGCTTTCAAAGGAAGTCTGAAGCCAACAAAACAAGTTTTCCCTTGGACATCACCGTGGTCTTCACTGTTTCCATCTGCCTGCAGTTTTCTCCACATTAAGGGAAGAGCAGCTCATGTTGACTGTTCTGATAATACACAAAGTAAAGGAATATTAACTTTCATGCTGCTTTTCAGGTTGATGATGTCCCAGAGACTCTTTTCATTACCCCAGGTAGCTCAGAGTCTGAATCTGTTGCTCTTTAGTCTAAGTGCTCAGAAATAAAAGCAATATGTTGGTTTTCATTAAAAACCACTGATTAATAACAAGGTTAGTGGCTACTCTGGGGGCTAAACTGCATTTCAATAACTGCTCTCATCTCATAAGAATAAATACATAGAATAGACAGAAGGGCACATGCATTTATCTTTCCTTCTCCAGTATCTTCCATCCTCACTGATGACTTGTTAAAAATGTGCTTTTCCCTTTAATTTCTATCATTCAGCTTACATTTTAAGCAAACAGCAAAGACTTTCAAGCAACTGATTTCATGCCAGATTAAGCTTAGGAAGTAAAACTTCCTTTTAGAAAGGATTTATAACATAACCACGTATCTCAAACACAGACATATGAGAGGAGTTTAAATCTAGTTCCACCACCATCCCCCAAAACAGTACCTGAGATGCCACTTCTGGTTTCCTGTTGAAGACTCAGCCTCTTTCAGGCTGAACTATTATTGTGCCCACCTCTTATTCCTTTCTCCAAGGAAATCATTCAAAGACAGAACCTGCACCTTATCATTGCTGAGGGGGAGCTAGAAAGGCAGCAATACACACAAATAGAGCATATCCTCTTAAATTCACTTGAAATTGTGTATGCTGATCTCTTAAATAGGATAAAATACATCCCCCAAAAGGATTGTGTCAGGAGAGGGGGTAAATACATAAGATACTAAACATTTCTGCTGTACATGTTTATATTTGTCCCAGTATAACCATTACCAGTAAGCAAGGAGATGTTTGCAATGAGAAAAGGCAATTTAAGCTCCTGTGACAATCACTGCTACATTACTTTGGCATTGCCCCTAAGCAGATCTTCCTTGCCCATTTCCATGACTGTTGCACAGAAGCATCTCTGTCTTGATACAAAAAAGTATTTTTCCACCTTCTAGCTTGTTTCATGAATCAGAGGTTGAGAGAAGAGATTTTGTGATTCAATGATGCTGTGCTTCACCATTCCATGAAATCCTCCAAGTCTCCTTTCCTTCTCTGTTTAGTTGTACATGGTGTTGGCTGTCCATGTATGGCTGTGTCTCCCAGAGGCTCATGTCTTCACTATTTATTGCTTTCCAGCTTAGATGGTTGAGATAAGCTGCCAGCAATCTCATTGGGCAAATCATCCCATGCTAATCTTGTTTTCTCCCCCCTTCAAATATAATTGGAAAGTTCCCTTAGTGACTTCACAAGCCAGATATCTGGAGCTATTACTTCCTCAACCCCTGAGATGGACTGTCTTCTGGGAGCCAGAATACACTGAAATCAGAAATTGCTGTGAGGTTATTGGCAAAGAGCATCTCTTAGTAATGACATCTCAGCACCCTGTAACTACAGAAACATTCAAGCTGGAGAGCTTTATGAGTTTTTACTAAGACTGGAAACCCATTACCAGACCACAGTGTTACACACTGTTGTGCTTTAAACCAAGTCCACAAACACCTTGTTCACTCACTCCCCCCCTTTCTCCCCCAGCTCCCGGAGATTAGGAAGGAGAATCCAAAGAATGTAGCTACCACAGGTTGAGATAAGCACAGTTTAATAGCTAAGGCACAACACAAATCACTACTGCCATTACTACTACAAATAATAATGATAAAGCCAATAACAAGTGAAGAGAATACAACACCTCACCAGCCACCAACCCATAACTCACCCCACCCTGCCTGACTGAGCACCGACTGATACCTCCTCCATCCCCCCAGAGCTCCAGCCCTTCCGGGTCTCTCCCGGTTACATCCTGGCCATGACGTGCTGTGGTATGGAATACCTCTTTGGCTAGCCTGGGTCAGGTGTCCTGTCTCTGCTTCCTCCCTGGCAGAGCATGAGGCTCAGAAAAGGCCTTGGACAAACCAAACATAGGAGCAGTAACTCAAAACATACTTGCTATCAGCAACCGTTCCCAGCCCAAAAGTCAAACCACAGTACTGCACCAGCTACCAAGGAGGAGATAAATGACTACTACTGCTCAAACCAGGACACCCACCTATTCAAAAACATTCTACAATTACATTTAGGAAATGGAGGTGATACTAATGACCAGAGAATAACACTTGAGCATAAAGTTCAAGTGATTACTCTAATTCTCTCACTGAATAGACTCTCTCCTATTTTGCCCATTCATGGATATGGTCTGGATGGAGAGGGACTGGCAGAACAGTGAGCACTGGCTGGGCTGTTGGGTGCAGAGGTTGATAGATTCTATCCTGCAGGAGGCTGGAGAGTACCACAGGGGTTTATCTCCCTAACCTATCTAAACTGAACAGAAGGAGAGCACCACGGTGTGCAGGGACCATAACACAGTACCTGAGCAAGAGAAGTAGGGCAGGAACAGAGACCTGGGCCAAGTGCAGCCAAGACAAGCAAGTTGGGGATTACAAGACAGGTCCACAACCAAGCCAAAACAGATCAAATCAATCCCCTGGTCAAGTTTAAGTCCAGCATTTGCCAGGAAAGTCCATGAGCAAACCTAGGTCTAAGGATCATCAAAGGATTTCATAGGTGTGCACACCTCCTGCTAAACCAGAAATCCTCAATTCTAGTCCAACCACCTTGGCCTGAGCTTAAATAGAGATGTTGGGAAAATGGGCAGAGGGTGAGGATGGAGCACCAGCTGAGGCTGCTCAGGGGGATAACGGCCTGGGACAATTCATCAATGCCTCAAACTGCCCATTTCTCACCCTTCAATACAGTGGAAGCCCAGAGTCACCAGCTCAGCTCTTGGACATCCAGGCACTGCATGTGGATAACCCTAGTGGGGATGGAAAACTGGACTGTCAAGTGTGCACAGAGGGAAAAGAGCAGCTCCAGAGAAGGAGTCACTTGTGCTTCATGTCCCTTTTGAGGACTGTGTGCAAGATCTGGAATGTCTCTCAACCCATTCTCATTGTGTCAGTCTGTTCAGACCAAAACCTTTGCATGGTCCACAAGTATGTCCGAAGCATCCTATGAGCCCTCATCACTGCTGCTGTGCAGCTGTGCTCAGGCATGGCTCATCCATGCCATGTCTCTCAGATGCCCAAGCACCACAATGCCTTTCAGAGGTGATTTCACACCCTTTGCTTTTGCTTCTCTTTGTTTTCCTCTGCTAAAGCATGAGCAGCCCTGGAGGCTTCCTCCCAGGAGAGCACATGCAACTGTATTTACAGCCCCAGCACCACAAGCTGGGCTCTTGCAGTCTGGCAGGAGCTCACCTCTCTTCACATCAGGAGCTGAACAGAGCTGATGCTGGCACCTGGATGTTCTCTGCTGCACTGGGGATAAACCCTTGACTCCCATCACTCTGTGGCAGAGAGAAGGCACAAGAGGTAACATCAAGACAAAGCAGAGCCTCACCTGCATTGAGGTAATGGGCTTGCTTCTTTAGGTCCTTTTTACCCCTTTAGTAACGCTGCATCAGAAATCAGCCTTACCTGTGTGGGTTTTCTTTATAAGAAAAGGAAGCAATTGTTTCTGCAGGTTGTTTTCTTTCCCATAGGCAGCTAACGCAAGATGCACTGAATTACTCAAGAGTTCAATGAGGATGAATCTTATTTTGTTCTAAAGAAATGCAACATTCCAGATTGTCAGCAGAATGTAGTCACTAACAAATCAGCACATTGTAACATCAACTCCTTTTTAATGCAAGCAGCTGAATGCTCATAGATTTAGGATGCTTCAATGTGCTGGAGCTCAGAAAACTATAAATCATGAGAATGTTATCTGTTAGGAATGATCTCAAACAGTTTGATAAATGTGGTTTGTTGATTGGAATGATAACTAAAAGCCAAGTGAAAATGGGTGCAGTTCATTCATGTGTAAGCTGGATTTCACTGGGACTGGGACTTTCTATCCCCCTGGTTTACATGTGTTACTATGAGGTTTTCAGGTGTCTTCTGAACAAATTAGCTCTGAAAACTGAAAAGTGAAAGTGAAGAAAGATCTGATTCTTTTCTTTAATCTGAAAACACATGTGCTTGAATGAATTGATAGTTTTAAGGGTCCTAGCACTGAAAATGCCATTTGTTCCTTGAATGTGCTCCTTGTTCTTTTCAAGATACCTCAACTGTATGACACAAAATATATGTAATTTGGGTTAGAAAATACAGTAGAATATACAGTAATTTGACTGTTAAACTGGACAATGTTTGGATTAAACTATGGTCCAAAAGTGCCTAAATAAATCCATCGTTTTCAGTGTTCCAGCATAGAAAACCACAGACACCATTTGTTGCTTCACTGTGCTTCCCGTTCTTTTCAAATACCTTCACTGAAAACCAAAAAACATATAGTTTGGGGTTAAATCTATAGCAGAATATGTGAATTTATGCAAAATGTGGAAGTTAAAATAGTGACTGATAGTTGTTATATATGGTCCAAAAGTGAATGTCAACTTTTTAAAAGTGTTCTGTTTCTCTTCCTTTTGCCTCAGCAGGTAACACCAGGTGATGGGAGGAAATCAAACCCAGATTAAATTCATCCTGTTAGGAATTACAGACAGCCCTCATGCACAGACCCCTCTGTTCGTGTTGTTTCTGTTGATTTACATTGTCACTCTGGTGGGGAACGTTGGCATTATCTCATTGGTTCGGGTGTCTCCCAGCCTTCACACCCCCATGTACTTCTTCCTCACCCATTTTGCCTTCACTGACATCTGCTATTCCACAGTCATCTCCCCCAGGATGCTGGCAGACCTCTTATCAGAGGACAAAACCATTTCTTTCACTGCCTGCATGATGCAGTACCTCATCTTTGCTTTCTTTGCTATTAGTGAGTGTTACCTGCTGGCCACGATGGCCTATGACCGGCACGTTGCCATCTGCCAGCCCCTGCTCTATGTGACCATCATCTCCAGCCGTGTCTGCTGGCAGCTGGTAGCATCATCCTACCTATTCGCCTTCCTCAGTGCCATCATCTACACATGGTGTGTGTTTGGAGGTTCCTTCTGTGGTCCCAACCGCATTGACCACTTCTTCTGTGATGTTGTCCCTGTTCTAAAGCTCGTGTGCTCTGACACCCACAGCAGTGAGATGGTCATCTTTGCCTTTGTCACCATCAATGTGGTGGGCACGAGCATGTTCATTTTGCTCTCCTACATCTCTATCATCTGCACAGTGCTGAGGATGTGCTCAGCACAGAGCAGGACCAGAGCCTTCCACACCTGTGCCTCCCATTTGATGGCAGTTTCCTTATTCTTTGGGCCAGCATTCTTCATGTACCTACAACCTTCTTCTAGTCACAGGAGCCTGGATAAGGTGGCCTCCATCTTCTACGCCGTGGTCACTCCCATGCTCAACCCATTCATCTACAGCCTGAGGAACAAGGAGGTGAAGGGGGCTCTTGTGGACTGCAAGAGCAGGTTTTTCAACCACTGGCAACATAGAAGAGTTTTATCATTAAGGACATGAAGATTTCATGCAATGTCAGACAGCCTATGAGGCACTGAAGCAATGGGATTTTCCACTAATCCTCATGATTCTATGTAGTTTCTTCCACAGTTCATGCACAAAAGTCACTGACATTATTGAATGTGAAATAGCCCCACAAATCACTTCTTTCTTTCTTAGATGGATATCAAGAGGAAAGGAACCTCAACCTTCAATTAACTTCACAGTCACCACCTTGTATGAAGAAATTTCCCTGAATTATCCCAGGCCTCTTTTCCTCACAGGAAACACCAATCAGCTTCATTGAGTTACAACTTTTGTCATTCATAAACATGTCTTTCTCTTGCAAGATTCTTGACCTTGTCCCTCAGCTCCAATAAAATTCCTCACTCTTACCTGTGAGCTCTTTATTAAAGCTGCTGGGGTGGGAGGGAACAGGAAGTGCAGTTTTACATTTGCTGGCTGAGAAAGAGTCAGAGAAAAGGCTTCAAAAGATTCATTGCATTTGTTTGTGCCTTTCAAAGAGCAGAAGTTGGTGGGAATCAAGGTCTCAAGCTGCTCCTTTGAATATCAAGGGGAATCCCTCCCCAGGCTGCAGGTTCAGACTGGGTTTCAGCTCAAGGAAGAAATTGTTGACTTAATTATTTAATTGTAACTAATGTCAGGATGGTTAATGCATATAATTATGTTACATTAATAATAATATAATTAATAATACAGGCTGAACTGTGCTAACACCACCCAGTGGTAAGTGCAATTGGAGCACATAAGGGTTTTCCTATTCATCCTAAGTGCCTTATGCTTACATGGAGAGATACATGGAATTCCAGCTGGAGATAAGCACCCATATCCCTTTAGCATGAGCTGGGCATGAAGAAGCACAGAAGGAAAATGATGTATTTCATTGACAAATGAAGCCTGTGGCTCATTTCCGTAGATGAAAGACCATCTTGAGCACAGAATTGCTGGTAACTGAGAGCTGTATGGGTCTCAAAGAAGCCAACACACACTGGTGTGGGATAACTTTCCTTTGCCTGTTTGAGTGGGAATTAACTTATATTGAGAAAGTATATGGATGGTGAACAGTCTCTTTTGTGTGCTCTGGCAAAGCACAGCAAGAGAGGAGATGTTGCCTTAGGTCTCAGGGAAATGTGGTTTCTACCTGTGGCCAATGATGGAGACAAGAAGAAATGTAATTAAATGCTGAAGAACTTAAGAGGACCTTTGATATTAGACAATTTCCTTGAAAAGATTCACCATAACATGTTTTCCTACTTCTTGTTACATGGATATCTTGGTTTAGATTATATGTATAGAATCACAGAGCCACAGGAATCCCAAGTTGGACCTCAAAGGATCATCTGATCCAATCTTTTGTGGGAAAGGGAGCCTAGATGAGCAGTGTGATGTGTAGGGCTCATCCCTGGTTGATGAATTACCCCACTCTGCTGTCCTTATCTCCTCTTGGGATTCAGGAAGTTTCCAAAGCAGAGACACCTGAAATGCTTAAAGGTTTACCCACACTTGGTGCTACATTCCTAAGGGAGGCCTGGATTGCCATAGTCTTGTGTGTGATGGATCCAAACCAGGGAACTGTCCAGGGGAGGCACAATTGTCAGTTCCAGCAATAAAAGAAACAGGCCTCAGGTTTTGGAAATACGTTTTATACTGAGAGCATCATTGCATGATTCTGCTTCAGTCATTGCAGGGGAAAGGGTCTACACAATGCAGAAACTCCTGCTGGAGACACAAAATGCACACACCAAATATATACCAGATTTCATCTCAATCAAAGTCTAATATTACACTTGGAAAAGGACAAGTCACTATGGACCAGAGAATGACACTTGTATATAATGTTCAGTTCTTTACCCTATTGCCCTCACGGAGAACACTAGCTCCTATTCTGCCCATGCAGGAACATGTTCCAAATAGAGAGGGACAGTCAGAGCAGTGAGCACTGTTGGGTGCAGAGGATGATAGCTCTGCTCTGCAGGAGCCTGGGGACTGCCACAGGGTTTGTATCGTTCATCTCTTTAAACAGAGCCAAAGGGGACACCACAGTGAGCAGGGACCATCCCACAGTACCTGAACTACAGAAATATGGCAGGAACAGAGACCTGGGCCAAGTTCAGCCAAGACTCCAGAGCATCAGCAACTCTGATGATGAGGAGGCAGGTCCAAGAGTAAAAACAAGACCCAGATGAAGTAAATCCCCTGGTCAGCATCAGGTCCAGCAATGGCCAGGGAAACCCATTAGGAGACCTAGTCACCATCAAAGAATTTCCTAAGTGTGCACAACTCCTTCTAAACTGGAAACCACAATGCCTCTGATAAAACCCAACCTCCCTGGAGTGAGCTTAAATAGAGATGGGGGCAATTGGGCAGAGGGTGGGGATGGAGCCCCAGCTGAGGCTGCTCAGGGGGATAAAGGCCTATTAGTTCAGCCTGGCACAACTCATCATTGCCTGGAAATGCCCATTTCTCACCCCTGACTACAGTGGAAGCCCAGAGTCACCAGCTCAGGTGCTGGACATCCAGGCACTGCATGTGGATAATCCCACTGGGGATGGAAAACTGGGCTCTCAAGTGTGCACAGAGGGAAAACAGCAGCTCCAGAGATGGAGTCACTTGTGCTTCATGTTGCATTTGGGGACCCTTTGCAAGATCTGAAATGTCCCTAAAACCCATTCTCATTCTGTTCACAAGGTCAGACTAAATTCCTTGCATAGTCCACAAGTATGTCAGAAGCATCCTATGAGATGCCCATCATTGCGGCTGTGCAGCTGTGCTCAGGCATGGCTCATCCACTCCATGTCTCTCAGATGCGCAAGCACCCCAATGCCTTTCAGAGTTGATTTCACACCCTTTGCCTGACAACAACCAAAATCCACAGGAAGCATCATTCTCTTCATCTCCAGGGGCACTAATAAACTCCAGGAACAATTTGCTGTAAATATGTGGATTTGGGGACATGTCTTTCCCCTTCTTCCACACTGAGTGGAGGCAGTGCTGGCAAGTGACTGTCTACCTAATTCACCACTGATTATTCCCATAACTTTTTAAACTGGCTTTTCCAATGCTACTTAAAGAGGATTTCAGCCATGCAAAGAAGAGTTCCTGCAACCATTTCTATTCTCACCATTGCCCCTTGTTACCACCTTCCTGTAAACTCACTCCTGCCTGTGGTGCTGGGATTACTAATGGACCCTGGTACCAGCTCCCATCAGCAAGGTTCCCATCACCTCCCTGCCATGATAATGCCAACCATGGCCCTTGTGCAGCTGTAACTGCCTCAGAAATGCTCCAAAAGTGGATGTGAAAGGTGGGGTTGTTGTGTGGTTTGCTCTAAGGGAGCCCAAAGCCCTGTTGCTTGCTCAAGCTGAGGTCATCTCCTCTGGGTACACTTCATCCCCACACTAATCAGCACAGAGAAGAGATAATGACCTGCTGTGGGCTTTGTCACCTCCTGGGGCACAAAGACATTCACAGTCCCCACATCCCCACATCCCATCAAATAGGAAGGGGGTTTGCTGATGCTGGTTCATTGCCAGGCTCCCTGCACAGCTCCAGCCACCTTCATCTTCACATCCATCTGCGAGAGCATCAGGAGGGCAGCAGAGACAGAGCTGAGATGTAAGTGAGGGGCAGCATCTTTCAGCCCATCATTCTGCTGTGCTTCTCTCTTGGCAACAAGCAGCAGCTCCTGTCTTCATCTCCTGCCCTCCTGCAGGCTCCTGGGCTTCTTGAGGATGCTCTGGGCTTCCCAGGGAGCTGCTTGTGCTGTGTCCTCCCCATGCAGCTGCTGAGAAGGCAGGTTTGGAGATCAGCCTCATGGAGAACACACAGGAGGGAGGGGAAACCAATACAAACCTCTGTGTAAACTTGCATAAGATCATAACTTGGATTGGAAGGGACCTTAAAGCTCAGTCAGTTCCCACCCCCTCCATCCACTAGAGCAGGCTGTGGCTAACCTGCACTTTCTATACCTCAGGAATCCATTCCAGTAACGAAGAAGCCCAAGCAGAGAAGGAAGAAGCAGGTGGGTGGGAAATGCCCTCAAAAGCATGAAGGATCAACTGTGCACTGTGAAAGCACCACGTTTCTCTGTGTTCCAGGTGGAGCCGTATGGTCTGCAAGCCCCAGGCTCAGCACTAACGCAGGCAATGAAGTGCAGCACTAAGGTAAAGCTGCTCGGGTGTGCAACCTCCCCACTGCTTTCCACAGGGCTCATTGCTCAGCATCTGCAGGTGAGCCAGAGGAGCAGGCACCACCTTGTGCCATGGTGTTGAAGTGCTTGAGCACCCCTTTGTTCTCCCTGTGCTGGGACAGGACTTTCCCCAACCTGTTCCTCATTGATCTGTGCCTCAACTCTCCCTTTACATCCTGCAGGACTGTCTCTGAGCAGCTCCCAGCACACAGAGGCTTTTGCACCTGGCACATCCCTGCCTGCTGGACAAGAAACCTCCAGCCAGCAGCTCACACACAAAGCACCATCCAGCCCATGGCACAAAGCAACTGCACCCAAGTGACCCAGTTCAGCCTGGTGGGGTTCACAGAGGAACCGGTGACTCAGGGCAACTTGTTCCTGCTCTTCCTGCTCACCTACCTTGTCACCATCGTGGGCAACCTGGGCATCATCATCTTGATCAGGGCCAGCCCCCACCTCCACTCCCCCATGTATTATTTCCTGGGCAACCTGGCCTTTGTAGACCTCTGTTCTTCCACCATCATCACCCCCAAGGTGTTGGTTGACTTGATGTTGGAGAAGAAGAGCATTGCTTATGCTGGGTGTGTGGCTCAGGTCTTCCTCTTTGATGTCTTTGGGATGACTGAGTACTACCTGCTGGCTGCAATGGCCTATGACCGTTATGTGGCCATTTGCCATCCCCTGCTCTACCCCCTTGTCATGTCCCCAAAGTGTTGTTTCCAGCTGGTGACTGGCTCCTACCTCATGGGGCTGACCAATGGTGTGGGACAGACCATCAGCATGTCCACCCTGTCCTTCTGCAACTCCAGCACCATCAACCTCTTCTTCTGTGACATTTCCCCTCTCATCTCCCTCTCCACCTTCAACACCACCCTCAGCCACATCATCCTGACCACTGCAGCATCTCTCCTTGGTGTGTCCAGCAGCCTGGTTGTCCTGATCTCCTATGTGGCCATCATCCCCACCATCCTGAGCATCAATTCAGCTGAGGGCAAGCGCAAAGCCTTCTCCACCTGCACCTCCCACCTCACCACTGTCAGCATCTTCTATGGGTCATCCTGCTTCACGTACTTAAACCCCACCTCAGACAGCTCAAGAGGAGCAGATAAATGGGCTGTGGTGCTCTACACCATGGTGACTCCCATGCTGAACCCCTTGATCTACAGCCTGAGGAATAAGGAGGTGAAGGAGGCTTTGAGGAGACTCTTGAAAATGAAATGATCTTGAATTCTCGAAAAATAGGGCCAGACAGAATGGAGATGTGGGGGAGCTGCTCAGCTGTTTGTGAAGTGCCTTAGATGGACGACAACATGTTGAGAGTGTTCTGCACCTGAACTTACATGATGGCTTACTTGATATCACCAACTGAATATACAAATAAGAGCATTGCAAGAGCTTTAAAACTGCCCTGACTCAAGGTATGGGCTTTGCTGTGTGTTGCTTTCCTTTGTCTCGGCAAATCAGAATAAACAGAGAGTGAATTCTACTGTTCCAACAAACCAAACTCCATTTTTAGACTTTATGTGAAGGGCCATAAGAAAAACACACCAACAATTTTAGCAAGATAAATGGAGAGAACCACAAATAATGTGCACACTGTGGATTAAGTCTATATAAGTTTTGATTCTGAAAACTCATTAAATGATTTCCATCTCTATTCACTTTATTTCAGACAGTAAATAACTCAATTTAAATATGGTACCTGGGTGACTTCTGTTGTGAATGAAGGCGCTTTGAAAGCATTTTAAGGCCTAGTAGTGAGGAATCTGCACCAACGGGCAGGTACTAAGAAGGAACCCCTGTCCCCTGATCCATAACTTAGGTTTCCAGTTCCCTGTTAAGCGCAATAAAAGCCATGATCTGCATGGCAGCCTGACCACAACAGAGCACGGAAGCTATGGTTCTGCTGAGCAACCTTCACACCTGATACATGGCATCCCATGGCAGCCTGGAGCAATGGCATTGCCTGCCCTGATGTCTCTCCTCTTGCCTTCCTGCTCAGAGCTGAGGTACTAGAATGGGTTGCCCAGGGACGCTGTGAATGCTCCATCCCTGGCAGTTTTCAAGACCAGGTTGGATGAAGCCTTGGGTGATATGGTTTAGTGTGAGGTGTCCCTGCCCATGGCAGGGGGGGTGGAACTAGATGATCTTGAGGTCCTTTCCAATCCTAAATATTCTATGATTCTATGATTCTATGTGATGGACACACATTGTATGTATAAAACACCCCAAAATACTCCAATGTGAGCATTCCCTCAGCCCATAGAGCTGCAGCCTCTGCCAGGACCATGGTGAAACCTGGAGCCATGGCTGAGCCTTAGGGCTATCCTAAACACATGCAATAAACTGGGTTGGAGTTAAAAGCTCCATGGAGGGATAGAATCAAGCCAGGATCAAAGTGGTTTGCTCATTTCTTAACAACACACAACTAGCAGGCAGCCAGGGTCAATCAGCTGAATCCTGCTTTATTCCTATCATGGTTTAAACCCAAATCGCACAGCTCGTTCACTCACTCCCCCCCTTTCCTCCCCCAGCTCCCAGAGAGATAGAAAATAGAAACCAAAGAATGTAGCCCCCACGGGTTGAGATAAGAACAGTTTAATAACTAAGGCATAACACAAATCACTACTGCTACAAATACTACAAATAATAATAATAATAAAGCAAATAACAACTGAAGAGAATACAACACCTCACCAGCCACCGACCCATAACTCACCCCACCCTGCCTGACCAAGAACCGACCAATACCTCCTCCATCCCCCCAGAGCTCCAGGCCTTCTGGGTAACTCTCGGTTACATCCTGGGTATGACGTGCTATGGTATGGAATACCTCTTTGGCTAGCCTGGGTCAGGTGTCCTGTCTCTCCTTCCTCCCTGGCAGAGCATGAGCTCAGAAAGCCCTTGGACAAACCAAACACTTGAGCAGTAACTCAAAACATACTTGCTATCAGCAACCGTTCCCAGCCCGAAAGTCAAACCACAGCACTGCACCAGCTATCAAGGAGGAGAAAAATGACTACAGCTACTGCTGAACCCAATTCCAAAAGCTACCTTATAATTCCCTGGTTATTATTTAACCCAGACCATGGTTGTTTTCCTGCTGAGCCTTGGGGACAACCAAGGACAGAGGTTTCACACCCTCCCTGAACCCTATGTCAGTGCTTCACTGCTTTTACAGTGCGGTTTTTCCCCTCCCTCTGTTTCTAACTGGAATTTCCCACATTGCACATTCACAATAAGAAATCTCACATTTCCCCTCATCTGCAAGATCAAGCACATGGAGAACTTGCAGGTGGCATCAAGTCAAAAAGAATGTGACACCATTAACTCTTTCACACATCCTTTCTCTGTCCCTGAAACCACAGAATCATGGAATGGGTTGGGTTGGAAGGGACCTTAAAGCTCCTCCAGCTCCAACCCCTGTCACTGCAGGTGGCATCAAGTCAAAAAGAACATGACCCCAGTAATTCTTTCATGCATTCTGAGTCTCTTCAGTCATAGAATCATGGAATGGGTTGGGTTGAAAGAGAGCTTAAAGCTCCTCCAGCTCCAAGCCTGCCACAGGCAGGGACACCTTCCATTAGAGCAGCTAGCTCCAAGCCCCTGCATCCAGCCTGGCCTTGAACACTGCCAGGAATGGAGCATTTACCACTGCTTTGGGAAATGAAGCCTTGGGTGCCATGGTTTAGTGTGAGGTGTCCCTGCCCATGGCAGGGGGGTTGGAACTGGATGATCTTAAGGTCCTTTCCAACAGCAACTATTCCATGATTCTATGTGTCTGCTCCTGATCTGTCCCAGTTATTTCTTCACAATGATACCAGCTCCACATAGACATAATTCCATAGTCCTAGACTATTATCCCAATGAAACATCCACATGAGCATGGGTAGAGCAGGTCAAATTGGATGAACCAGGGTCAAGAAGCATAAAGGCATCTGGAACTGAGTTCAGCTGCCTCAACATTGACTATTAACAACTGGAGATGCCCCTGAGTCTGCCTCTGAGCTTTCAGATGCTGCTCCAGAACAAACCAACCCTTCTGAAGGTTGCATGATGTCCATGTCAAGTGCATGGCCATGTCCTTGGCCCTTCAGGACAGAACAAATGGCAACACATTTCTACCTGAGGGCAACCAAAGCTGACTTAGGACATTTCACTGCATCTGACTCCTGTCCTGCCACTTAAGTGATAGTTTCCACCACCACATTTAGGAAAACATGTCAACAAAGTGGCTTCTTAGTCCTTCAATTATCTTTTTTGTTTTTTCCTCTATAAAGTCTTAGTCCAACTGAAAGGAAAACTAAAATAAAGTTTTTCAGACTGCTGGGAGGAGGGATTGGGAGATCTGAAGTAGTTTCATCTTCTTCAAATTTATCTAAAAGCTGAGTCATTAAATCCGAGTTTTGTGTCTCCATCTGTGCTCAGTGAAGGTGTTTCTGTAGCTCCAGGATTTGTTCAGATAAAGAGTGAGCTGCAAGAGTGCAAGTTGAACACACACACACACACACAAACACACACTCAGCTTTCTCCCCTCACTGTGTTCCCATCCCCATCACAGCCTGGGCTCAGGCTGCATGAACTGGGCTCCTTTCAGACTCTTAGAACCAACCAGGCTGCAAAAGCCCTTCAAGCTCATCCAGTCCAACCATTCCCAGCCCTGCCAAGGCCACCCCTAACCCATGGCACTGAGGCCTCGTCTCCATGGGATGTGAACCCTTGCAGGGCCGGTGCCTGCAGCCCTGGCCTGGGCAGCCTGTTCCAATGGCTGAGCACCCTGTGGGGCAGGAATTGTTCCTCAGCTCCATCTAAACCTGCCCTGGTGCAGCTCGAGGCCATTTCCTCTTGTCCCATCTCTTGGATTCAAACCAATTGAAAACAGGTTTGAGGGGGGCAGCTGATCCAGTTTGACCTCCAGGAGGCCTTCAGATCCTGACTGCAATTAGTTTAATCCAGAGAAAGCTATTCTGAGATGCACAGACCATGCACAGAGGGTCCATGGTACAAGTCCTTCTGATGTTCAGACCTGTTCTGGACCACATCCATCCTCCCCAACTGCCCTAGGATGTGATAAAACATCCTTTTATTCCCATCCATTCTAGAAGGGACTTGACTAGCTCATAACTAGACAAGGAATTGTAGATGTTGAGTCAGGTGATCCCATTCCCATGCTTATTCTACAATCCACATTGATAATGTTAGAAAACCAACATTTCTGAAAGCCAGTCAGGCATGGAGGATGGATGTAGTGGACTTGAGCTTGCCTCACAGCTGAACAGACACAAGCAAATCCATCCCAAGGCAAATAATGGCAAGAAGTTTAAAGTATGAGGTGTCATTGAGGAGGTTCAAAGGTAAGGACAAATGCAATGAGCTTCCCCACCTCTCTATATTAGGGGGTCAAAAGCAGGAAGGGACAAAGCACCCCATTAGCAAGAACCACATTATCTGCACAGGTCATGAAGACAAGGATGTCTCTTTAAAGAGAGAGTATGACCAAGCTTGTATGGGCACAGAAAGCCTTCCAGCAGGCCCCACATCCAGGCTTTCACAAGACAAGCAGTCACAGCTATTTCCATCACAAGTGATGCTGCTCACTGGCCCAAAGCAAGAAGTGCTCCTTGGGGACCAACCACCCTTCCAGGAGTCATCAGCTTTAACAAGACCTTCTGGGCTTTACCAAGGAACTTTCCTCATCACCACAAAAGCTTCTCACAACACTTGCATGTGACTTACCTCATTCTTCAGAACAAGCCCTCAGAGATTAATTAGCAGGGGAGAACAAGAAAGAAACTTTCTTCTTTGTGAACAAAGTTCACTTCTACAGCTGCCTTGCTCGACAGAGCTGGTCCATGCCCAAAGGCAGTGAGTTGGAGGGTCAGTGTGTTGGCATCTTTGTGTCTTAAGGACAATTTCATGGGCCTGGATCATAGAATCCCAGCCTGGTTTGGGTTGGAAGGAGCTTAAAGCTCCTCCAGCTCCAAGCCCAACCCCTTCCCATGGAGCAGCTGCTCCAAGCCCCTGTGTCCAACCTGGCCTTGAGCACTGCCAGGGATGGGGCAGCCACAGCTGCTCTGGCCACCCTGTGCCAGCGCCTCAGCACCCTCCCAGGGAACAGCTTCTGCCTCAGAGCTCAGCTCAGTCTCCCCTCTCTTGGGCAGGTTCAAGTCATTCCCCTTGTTCTGTCCCTACAGGCCCTTGTCCAAAGAGATCCTGCAGGTTTTTTGTAATTCCCTTCAGACACTGGAAGCTGCTCTGAGGTCTCCACACAGGTTCTCTTCTCCAGGCTGAACAGCCCCAGTGTTCTCAGCCTGTTTCCACACAGGAGCTGCTCCAGCCCCTGAGCATCCTCGTTGCCGACCCCTGGACGTGCTCAAGCAGCTCCATGTCCTCCTTGTGTTTGGGACACCAGAGCTGTATCAAAACCTTTGGTCCTTCCCTCAGTTCTTCATTGAGAAAGGTTTATCAAGCAGACAATGGAGACAGTGGTCACTGCCTTACCTCAAGGATGAGCCTCCTTTTTGGGGGAACTACCGTCATTTAGCACAATTTAGACACAAAACACTATGGTGCTGTCTCAGTCCAGCTAGAAAACAGCTGACCCTTATTTGGACGAATTACTAAAGGCTCAGGCCTTGATTAAAACCACCTGAAGCTGTTTGAAGAAAACCATTTGTTGTGGTCGTTCACTGTACCCTGCACTTGCTGTGTCATCTCCTTGTCTGTAAGAATGAGCAATAGTGAGCCACAAAGGCCAATAATGATCAGTTCCATGACCACATATTCCACATATTCCTTCCTTACCTCCAAAGCATTGAAGAGCTCCAAGTGTGCTTTCAAAACCTGGATAGATGTGGCAGCAGCTTTCGCTCCCACAGCCTCCTCAGAGCCCCCTTCACCTCCTTGTTCCTCAGGCTGTAGATGAGGGGGTTGAGGGTTGGGCTGAGGATGCAGTAACACAGCGACATCAGCTTTGCCTGATCCCATGAGGATGCCCCATGAGGCTGGACATAGGTGAGGATGGCAGGTGCGTAGAAGATGGTGATGGCAGCCAAGTGGGAGGCACAGGTAGAGAAGACCTTCAGCCTCCTGCTGGCCAAAGGGATCTGCAGGACGGTGTGCAGGATGTAGGTGTAGGACACCAGGATCATCAGGAGAGGGCACATGGAGTTAAAGGCAGCGTTGTAAACCTGCAAGAGCTCATTAGTGCTTGTGTCTGAGCAGGAGAGCTGCAGGAGGGTGGGCAGCTCGCAGAAGAAGTGGTTGATGCTCCTGGCCTGACAGAAGGACAACCTCCCTGCCAGCGTGGTGTGCACCAGGGAGGTGAGGAACCCCATGGCGTACACCAGCACCATCATGCCATAGCAACGTGCCCTGGTCATGGTAGTGGTGTAGAGCAGGGGCTTGCACACAGCCGAGTATCGGTCGTAAGCCATTACTCCAAGCAGAAAGCTCTCACAGATAGCAAGAGCCAGGAAAATATACATCTGGGTAAAGCAACCCCAAAAGGAGATGTGGCTTCTCCCCTGCAGGAAGGTCTGCAGAGCTTTGGGGATGGTAGCAGAGGAAAGGCAAAAATCTATGCAAGATAAGTGGGTGAGGAAGAAGTACATGGGGGTGTGGAGGTTGGGGTCAGTGTTGATGAGCAGGATCATGGTCAGGTTCCCCAGCACCATTAAAGCATAGAGGGATAAGAGTACTGTGAAGATGGTGGTTTGTAGCTCTGGGGCATCAGAGATGACCAAGAGGATGAAGCTGGAGAGAGCAGTGAGGTTTCCTCCATCCATCATTTCAACAAGGTGATGGGTTTGGATTGAAAGGAATCGGTGAAATACATCCCTAGGAGAGAAACAATGTGGAAGTTTATCTGGAGTTTAATCCACAAAGTAAATGCAGTAGAAAATGTCTTTGCAATTGTGCATTTCTGTCTGTAGCCCAAGATCTGAAGTCAAAGAAGTGAAGGAGCTCCTTACACAGCCTGGAACCAAAAGAGAACAATTCTACCATGACTGATATACACTTCACTAATGATACCCCAATAAGTATCATGTCTATGCAAGAGTAAGACAATAAAATCAAATAAATACATCCCCAAATGTGGAAACAGAAAAGATTTTGTATTTTCTTCACTGATTTCTGGGAATTTTAAGGATTTTTTTTCTCTCTTTTTTTTTATTTTCCTGACTCAATCTATGCTGTTCTGTAGCTTCTTTAGTTGTGGTGCATCCTTTTCATCACAACACAAAGCCATGTAGTTGAATTTTGCTTTAAGTTCTAAGCGTATTTGCTTTTGAAGAACCCCAATTCTGTATAAGGTTAAGGGAAAGCAGTGGTCTTGGCTCCAGCAGAGCTTTGCTGTGATTGCAGTGAGCTTCCTATGACCAACCCATATATCCACCTGAGGGTGTAAAATATACCAGATATAGACCAAAATTTGAAGGCTTTACTTTGGATATTATCTTCTCTGCCATTCAATTCCTCTGCAGATGAATTATCTGATGGAATATCTATGTATGAATGGTTACATTGCTGCTAAATTACCACTAAATTTGTTGTAGATGGAGTCTGGAACGTGGGGTTTTGAAGCAAACCTACCCCTTCCATTGCATTTTATTCACACCATGGGTTATCATAGAACAGTTTGGGTCAAAGGGACCTTAAAAGTCATCCAGTCACAACCTTGTGCCAAGAACCCCCACGCTGCATAAGGTTAAGGGAAAGCAGTGGTATTGGCTCCAGCAGAGCTTTGCTGTGATTGCAGTGAGCTTCATATGACCAATCCAAATATCCACCTACCGGTGTAAAATGCAAATATACCATGTATCAAGCAAACATTTACGGCTTTAGTTTGGATATTCTCATATCCCCAGTTTAGCCCCTCTGCAGATGCATTATCTGATGGAAGATCTAACTATGAATGGCTACATCACTGTTAAAATATTGCTAAGTCAGTTGTACATGGGGTCAGGAACGTGGGTGTTTTTGAAG
This sequence comes from Melopsittacus undulatus, assembly GCF_012275295.1. NCBI lineage: Eukaryota > Metazoa > Chordata > Aves > Psittaciformes > Psittaculidae > Melopsittacus > Melopsittacus undulatus. The sequence continues at coordinate 72,264,865 of NC_047533.1, read as the reverse complement.
CAAACCTACCCCGTACTAGGCCAGGATCATGGTCAGGTTCCCCAGCACCATTAAAACATAGAGGGATAAGAGTACTGTGAAGATGGTGGTTTGTAGCTCTGGGGCATCAGAGATGACCAAGAGGATGAAGTTGGAGAGAGCAGTGAAGTTTCCTCCATCCGTCATTTCAAGAAGGTGATGGGTTTGGATTGAAAGGAAATGAATCGGTGATATACACCCCTAGGAGAGAAACAATGTGGAAGTTTAGTTGGGTTTTAATCCATAAATTAAATGCAGTAGCAACTGCAGTAGAAATGCAGCAGAAATGCAGTAGTGTCTTTTTAATTGTGCATTTCTTTCTGTAGCCCAAGATTTAAAGTTAGAGAGGTGAAGGAGTTCCTTACACAGCCTGAAATTAGAAGAGAATGATTCTACCAGGATTGATATACACTGCATTAATTATACACTGAGGAGCATCATGTCTATCTAAGAATAAGGCAATAAAATCAAATAAATACATCCCCAGATGTGGAAAACAGAAAAGATTTTGCACTTACTTCACTGATTTCTGCAAAAATAATTTTTTCTTTCTTTTTTTTATTTTTCTGACTGAATCAATGTTCTTCTGTAGCTTCTTTAATTGTGATGCATCCTTTTCATCACAACACAAAGCCATGTACTTGAAATTTGCTCTAAGTTTCTCTGCTTTTGAAGAACTCTGACCCTGCATAAGGTGAAGGGAAAGCAGTGGTCTTGGCTCCAGCAGAGCTTTTCTGTGATTGCAGTGAGCTTCCTATGACGAACCCATATATCCACTTATGGGTGTAAAATATACCAGATATAGACCAAAATTTGAAGGCTGTACCTTAGTTATTCTCATCTCTGCCATTCAACTCTCTGCAGTTGAATTATCTGATGGAATATCTATGAATGGCTACATCGCTGCTAAATTACCCCTGTATCTGTTGTAGATGGAGTCAGGAACGTGGGGTTTTGAAGGAAACGTACCCCCTACAAGAGCACTTTTATTCACACCATAGGATACCATAGACTTGTTTGGGTTGAAGGGACATGAAAGCTCATCCAGGCACAATCCACTGCCAAGGGCAGGTAGAATTTCCACTACAGCAGGTTGCTCGAAGCCCCTCTGTCCAACGTGGCCTTGAGCACTGCCAGGGATGGGGCAGCCACAGCTTCTCTGGGCACTCTGTGCCAGCACCTCAGCACCCTCACAGGGAAGAACTCCCTGTTTATCTCCAACCTGAATTTCCCCTGTTTCAGCTTAAACCCATCAGCCCTTGCCCTATCACTACAGTCTCTGAACAGGACTGAAATTCAACATGCCATCCAGCAAGTGAGATGCAACATGCCCATGGTCAAACTGGCCCCAGCACCCATCAAACCCTTTTGTACCTGCTTGGTTAAAGAGGAAGGTGCTGGTGGATGCAGTGCCTGCAGCTCCTGGTTGAACACATGCGATGGGTTGAAGGAGAGATGCTTGTGAGCAGGATGCTGCAGGCTGGCTGGTGGAGGGGTTTTATCTCACAGGAGGCATTACCTCAGAGGCTTGTGTTGTGCAAACTGTTCTCCCAAAGGAGCCTCCTCCATCACATAATTGCTTTGACTTGATCACAAAAATAACCTCTCAATTCCTCTCCCTCCCAACTCCTTCTGGCTGCATCAGCACCTCCAAGAGCAGTTGTGCTGCAGAGACCTGCCCAGGAAGACAGGCCCAGGACACTTTGCTTTGCATTTCCCCATCTATCACATACCTCTTTCTTTCAGTGTTTCCCTCAGGAAGCCCTTTACATCCACAGACATCATCTAATATTGCACTGAAGGGAGCTGAAAGGAAACACAGCAAAGCATCCTCTGTGTGGATGGTTTGCACTGGTCATGGGGAGTCCTTCCATCAGATGCATTTATTTCCATACACTTTCCTAGTGACTGTACAAGAGTTTGCTCAAAAGCATTGTTCTACATGGTTGCTTTGAGGATATAACAGGATGAGCTCAGATTTCCCAGTCTTCATCTGAAGAACCCTGAGTGCTGACGTGTCCTGAAAGCTTCTCCTTGATGAAGAGTCATTACAAAACCCTTACTAGAAATATTAAATGATAACCTTGTCTCAGATATTTAGAAAAGACAAAGGATGGGGCAGATAGAAGAGAAAAGGGAGCTATGAAAGTGTGGGGAAGGAAGAAGGAGAAGTGGCTTTAGATGTTTAGATGGTTTTCTGCTGGAAGGCACCAGACTGTGAGTCCAGGGGATGCACTGGAGGAGGGTAGGGAAGGATTTCTGTGTGGTTTTGAATGTCTTTCTTCCCCATTGGTCACTGGGCTCCACCCAAGGTTTGTGAAGTGGGAAAATCAGTAGAACAGAGGGAGAAATAACCCTCAATCAAAGTTTGGAAAGAAGAAAACTGTGTAATTCAAAGATGATTCAAAAGAAGTACATGAAGGCAAGAAGAGTCACAGAGAATACCTGGGTGTGCTTGTGCAGGGTGAATAATGCAGCTTGAAGTCCCAGAAGCAGAGAGCTGGGTACTGCACTTGCTCCATGAGCTTTGTGAGCGGACCCAGGCCAGCAGCACCTTGGCTGTTGAAGGGGGAGGAAGACCCCAAATCCTCCCTCCCAGCAGCTCTCAGGCTCTTTCCACCCCTACTTAAATTCCCAGCAGAGCAGAGGCTCAGATAGGACTTGTCCCCATTTCCCAGCAGGGCTTTGTTGAGCAACAGACTGTCCCAGCTTTATTTCAGAGCATCCCAGCCCCATTTGGGTTGGAAGGGAGCTTAAAGCTCCTCCAGCTCCAACCCCAACCCCTTCCCATGGAGCAGCTGCTCCAAGCCCCTGTGTCCAACCTGGCCTTGAGCACTGCCAGGGATGGGGCAGCCACAGCTTCTCTGGGCACCCTGTGCCAGCGCCTCAGCACCCTCCCAGGGAACAGCTTCTGCCTCAGAGCTCAGCTCCGTCTCCCCTCTGTCATTTCACATGAGCAAACCTTGTGTTCTGGAGTTGACATACCTGGAAACATCAGTTAGTATTTCCTTAAACCAGAAATAACACCAGAAATCATTTGTTAATATAAAACATGAGGTCAAATACCAACTGGTTTGATGCCAGTAGGGCAAAGCCACCATGTACCTTCTCCTTTTTTCTCTCTGAAGCCTGAAATAAAGTATATTGTTATGTTCAACAACATTGAAATTATAAAATATATTAATTTCAAATAATATTTAAGTAACAATGATGCTGGACAACAACTTTCTTTCCAATACAGTCACTGTCATGTCTCAGGCTGCAGCCAGAGAAAATCCTGTCCATCCCAGTACAGCATGTAGCCTTGGTTTAAGGAGTAGTGTGTTTTCCAGGTGTCATGCTTCCTAGTATGTTTAGTCCCTAATTTTTGAAGGTTCTATATCCACCCATCCTTGAAGGTACAATATTCAATCATCCTTAAAGATGCAATATCCAGCCTGCTTCTTCTCCTCACCAAGGCAGTGTAGCCCTTTCCTTTCAGCTGACTAGGAACCATGAATGGACAAAGAGGAGAGGACTCTACTTTTTGCTTTCCTCATGGCCTTCTTCATATCCACGTTTCTTAAGCTATAGATGAGTGGGTTCAGCATGGGGACAGCCACAGAGTACAGCATGGAGACCACCTTGTCATGCTTCGAGGACTGTTTGGAGCTGCGGCGCAGGTACATGAAGAGGGAGCTGCCATAATACAAAGCAATGGAGATGAAGTGAGAGGCACAGGTGGAGAAAGCTTTGCGTCGACCAGCCACAGTCGGCATCCGCATGACAGTGGAAAGGACTGACAAGTAGGAGATGAGGATGAAGACCGTGGTGCTCAGTACATTGAACCCCACAACAGCAGAAACCATCACCTCGATGTCATGGGTGTCAGAGCAGGAGAGGGCTAGCAGGGGTGGTCCATCACAGAAGAAGTGATTGATCGTCTTGGACCTACAGAATGGGAGACGAAATATGGAAACCGTGTGTATGGTAGAGCTGATCACGCCAGCTAAGTAGGCACCAGCCAACATCCCAATGCAAAGCCTCTGGGACATGACTGTGGAGTAGAGAAGGGGGTTAACAAATGGCCATGTAGCGATCGTAAGCCATAGCGGCCAGCACATAGCACTCAGTGGTGGCACAGGTTGCAAAGGAGAAGAGCTGAGTGGCACACCTAGTGAAGGAAATCACCTTCTTCTCCACTAGAACATTCAGCAAGGCTTGAGGGATGATGGTAGAGGAGTAGCAGACATCCAGGAGAGACAAGTGGCTGAGGAAGAAGTACATGGGGGTGTGTAGGCATGAATCCATTCTGATTAATGCAATCACTCCCAGGTTTCCTATGAAGGTAACTACATAGATGACAAGGAATAAGACAAAGCACATCACCCGCAGGTCTTCCCTGTTTGTGAAGCCCAGGAGAATAAACTCAGAGGGGGATGTATAGTTATCTTCAACCATAGTGAACCTATAAGCAATTTGCCTGCTTTATGTCTTTAAATTGAAATGCTGAATAGGCCCAAATCCCTCAATAATGTTAAGAATGTCAGGTTTTGTCTATCAATCAGTTACACCACTTTAAGTCAATATAGTGTATGTATACATATACACACACACATACATATACATATACACACACATACATATACATATGTCAATATAAGGTAAATTCTCTTTGAGAGAGGAAAATACCAAGTTCCCAAGGCAGGTCTTGGCTAAACACCACAACCACCGCCAACACACTTGGAAGCAAGTGGATGTTTTAAGGCAAGGAGGGAGGGCAACACCAGAATGAGTAAACTGCAGGGTTCCTCATAGTTCCTCTCAAGCCATTGACACATGGAAGTCCTTGAATTCCAGAGTAATTGCTGGGAAAAGGAATTATTTCTCCTCTTTTGGGTGCTGCCAGTCCAGTGTGAGCACATGAGAAATAAATAGCTGTTCTCTGTGTCCCAGGAGCAGCTCTTTGAGGGCAAATGTGGCTTTCCTTAGGGTAGGATGGTGCAGAGCCAGGATTTCTCACCTCACTTTGCTTTAGACACGATGCCTAACTTGGAGATAAAAGATACATTCAGGCTTGATCAAAGATAAATTCTCCCTGGGAGAAATCAGCAGCTCCTAAAATCACAGCTTACGACAGGTAAAATAAATCCTCATTGATTTTTCCTGCCTAACATTAATCATCACTTGACAGAGTTACACCAGAGAGCAAAGCAGGAGTGCGCATTGCCTGGTATCTGACAAGCAGAGCCATACTGAAGAGTCATCACTATTTGGTGACCCATTGCTGAAGGGCTGAGGTGCACCTCCAGAGCCAGACTCCTCATTTCAGATGTCCTATGAGCAACGCATGTGGTCTCCTGGTGGTATTAATGGGGATTTAGAGCTGCTTTTCACTGCTCACATAGAGATGCCAGAGGCAAAGCAGCTCCTGAGACATCACCACAGAGCTGGAAGATGTGACCCAAGTAATGAAAATCGAACTGGTTGGGTCTGGGGCTCAATCCTCCCCCTGAAGCAGCATCCACCTGCCCAGACACACACATCTCCTGCCATTGGAGAACTGACTTGAAGCTCACAATTAACAAAGGCTCACCCTCACTTTTTCTTGCTTGACAAACCAACTGCTTGGTATGAATGATCCAAAGTGCAGATATGAAACCTGGATGTTTATAAGGCTGCAGCTTGTGCTATACACAACAACTTCCCCCCCAGCAATCACATCTCCCTGCAGCTTGAACCCACTCACTGGAATGGAGATAAATTAAACTAAAAACACATACCTTGCCACCCTCATTTAGATATTATCCATGCAGGTTGTGGGTCCACACTCTGCTGAAGAGTTAACTGAATATTTACCCCTGTATTCCTGGAAAAAGGACCTCCATTTGTGGCTTTCCTACTCCGATTTGGTAAGATCTTGTTTTTTGGCCAAGGTTTCAACAAAGGACTCACCAAGCAGACTTGTTGCCAGTGTTATCCAAGATGTAACTCTTGACATTATGGATAGGAGAATGTCCAGCTGCTGTTGAGACCCTACAGCCAAGCAAAACCTTGCAGCACAACCTGCTGGTTAGGTAGCAGTTAGCTTGTTCTCATAGAACCATAGAATCCCAGCCTGGTTTGTGTTGGAAGGAGCTTAAAGCTCCTCCAGCTCCAAGCCCAACCCCTTCCAATGGAGCAGCTGCTCCAAGCCCCTGTGTCCAACCTGGCCTTGAGCACTGCCAGGGATGGGGCAGCCACAGCTTCTCTGGGCACCCTGTGCCAGCGCCTCAGCACCCTCCCAGGGAACAGCTTCTGCCTCAGAGCTCAGCTCAGTCTCTCCTCTGCCAGTCCAAAGCCATCATAGTGGATGCTATCCTCAGGGTCTCAGTACAGGAACAAGGGGAAGGGGCCAGCTCTATAGAGCTATAACACAGTTTGGATAGCTGCTCTTTCGAGAGTCTTACAGCACAAACTGTCTAATGAATGAAGAAAAGGGTAATTTAAAATGTGAATCAAAAGAGCCCCATGATCACACCACCAGCATCCTTCTGGTTCCTCAAGGTGATAGTTTCTGCTGCCCTGAAATAAAGCAGAGGGGATAAGGTTTGCTACAAATCCTGAGGATCCTGTAGATGCCACAGGACATAGCAGGGGTTTCATATCAGGGATTTCTTCCTCTTTGCTCTCAGGTCCAGTTGAAATGAGTTTAAATACTCACAGCTTCTCCAGGCTCCAGCCAGAAGGGTAATGCTGCTCTGTCTTCTCCCATGCAGCATCTACCCATCCTTCCAGAGCCTTCTCCATGTGGTATTCACAGAGCCAGGGATAAAACAAGCCAGGGAATTACACATTAACCACCAGGGAGCTGTCAGACCAGGCAAGGGTCAGCCCAAAGGGCTCCCAGGAGCCAGGTCAGGATACACCCAACAGGGTTTAAGATTAATGGCACCAGAAGGTGTTATTTGAACAATACCAGCTCCAAATTGTTGCCTTTAAGAGTTTTATACAGCCTTCAAAAATGCCCACAGGTGGTTTAGTACATATTAGTATGTAGTGTGTCATATCCATATTCAAAAACAAGATTACCTCTTGGGAAGCACTCTTAGAAGCATTCAACCCTCAGCAGAGGAGAAATCCAGCTCTCCTTTATCTCAGTTTATGCTGCTATTTAGAATGAAAATATAAAAACACAACTTCCTTTTCATTTTGATGCAGCTGCCTTTACTTTTCAATCAGAAATGTTTCCTTTGCTGTGCTCCCAAAGACGAGAGGGGGCTGCAGGGCCTTCCAGGAAAGGACAAAAGTCACCTCTTTGCTCCCAGAAAGCCCTAGTAAGGAATGACCCTGGTTATTCCTGCCTAGCACTTGATGTTCCATAACAAAAGGTGGGGTTCCTACCCCATACAGGTTACCAGGATGGATCCACCAGTAACCCAGGAACTTGGTTACTGTATAGGCATCCTCACCCATTTAATTCAGCATCAAAGAGCACCTAAATAATCCCAGCTGCTCACCTGGGATTGTTTAGGTGGTGATGGGTGTGATTTACATACATCAACAACAAGGAATTAAATCCTTCACCTACATGGGATAGAAGTTGAGGCCTTACCTGTTTTGAGATCTGATGTGTTTTCATTTGCTTTCATTATAAAATCTGGGATGGTTTTGTCAGGACTAAAGATGTGCAATGGGGACACTTTCTGAAAAGGATCTGTGGATCTATAGGAAACAACTGATGGAGAAGGGAGTCATTTAAATACCAGGAATTAGCACTTCAAACTGTGTCTGGACAGCCCAGACTATTTAAGAGAAAAATCATTTATAAGGCAGAGTGAATTTGATGTCCTCAACATCAGAATGACATGGATCAAGTCCAGAGGAGGCCACGAGGATGCTCAGGGGCTGGAGCAGCTCCTGTTTGGAGCCAGGCTGGGAACACTAGGGCTCCTCAGCCTGGAGAAGAGAAGCTGTGTGGAGACCTCAGAACAGTTTCCAGTGTCTGAATGGGGGTTACAAGGATTCTGGAGAGGGACTCTTCATTAGGGATTGGAGCAATAGGACAAGGGGTGATGGGTTCAGACTGGAGCAGGGGCAGTTCAGGTTTGATGTAAAGCAGAAGCTGTTCCCTGGGAGGGTGCTGAGGCGCTGGCACAGGGTGCTCAGAGAAGCTGTGGCTGCCCCATCCCTGGCAGTGTTCAAGGACAGGTTGGACACAGGGGCTTGGGTGACGTAGTCTGGTGTGTGGTGTCCCTGACCATGGCAGGGGGTTGGAACCTAGGTCCTTTCCGACCCAAACCACTCTATGATTCCACAATAATCTACATTTCATACAATCTGAAGCCTCAGCCAAGAATTGCATTAGGAAAAGTGGGGTTTAAAGCATCCTTTCTAAACGTGAGGGGACTTTGAAGCTGTTAAACCATCTGACATTGCTTTAACAGGGTCAGAAAATAAACTATCTACATAGGATCAGCCAATTGTAGAGGCAACATGATGGCCTTAGTTTATTTATCTATTATTGCTCAGTTTCCTGGGCAAGAACAAGTCACTTGGCTATCCAAAGCTTCCCAGCATGTAAGAAAAAGGTTTTGTCTTAAATAAAAAGGAGTGGATATTCCCAACAACGTCCGATAGATGGTGGTGATGTATAAGAAATCCTGATCCATGATTTTCTAGCCACTTACTCCAAATCTTCTACCTTTTGATACCTAAAGGGACTCCTATGACCATTTTGCACCTCTCAGAGGTGACCACAGAGAGCAATGGTACCAAGAAGGAACAAAAAACACATAGGAAAAGGAATGGATTTTGCTCAGAAGTGGATGAAATGCAGCTTTTGAGGGGGAAATGGGCATCTAAAAAGCAGGCATATGTGGATACTGTCATGTCCTGCTGGTAACAGTAAGAGTCAGCTTCAGGCTGGTAACTTTAAGAGTAAGAATAAAGAATAAGAGTAAAGAATAAGAATAAAGAATAAATAAAGAATAAAGGATAAAGTATAAATAAGAATAAAGGATAAAGAATAAAGTACAAATAAAGAATAAAGACTTATTTCTTAGTGCTGGCCAGGGTCACATCCCTGTTTGGGTTATTTTCCCCTGTATTAAAGAGTGTTTTCCCACTGGTGATGCCACAACTCAAGTGACCACAGGTGGAAAATCTCCATCCAGGACTCAGCCAACCCTTCCTATCAGCCCATCAGCTCCAAATCCCCTCCCGGAGGAGCTTGTTAACACAGTTGGATCAGGAACATCTCTCACCTTTGAGTGATGAGCTGCTAAAGAAATAGGGAAGTTTTGGGTGTGTGGGGAAACCCTGTGGTGACTGTTCCCCCTGGTGGCATTGCTGTTTTATAGCAACCAGGATATGGGGGAGCTGCAATTTGTGCCAGGAATTACTTCTTGCATAGCAAATAAAGACTTTTGGTTGGGTTTTTCCATTACTTTCAGTTTTCCTGTTGTTGCAGGGTGTTTGTTTCCATGTTTGCTTTGGGTTTCTCTAATCCCCATTGCCTCAAACCAAAGTGCAACTCTCCTGCGGCAAACCCTACTGATAACATTCTTGCCTTTGTTTTTAACAAACCACAGTGGGGATAAATTAGAAAACTCATTAGAGCCTCGCTTAAAGGCTTTGAGAAAGGCAGAACTTGAGGAGGAAAAATGAAAGGGTGAAGTTCTACAGCTGCCTGAAAAGAGGTGGCAAAGCCCAATTTGACTGTGATTTAACTCAGCAGCCTGGTTCCCAACACAGACCTGGTGAAGAATTCGTGTTTCACTCACTTGGCTCATGCACGATATCCCATTGCTCCATAACTGCATTAAAACATCAGATTGGTCATTTAGATCTTGGGTTTCCATCCTTCCTGGGAAAAGCCCATACCAGCTGGGCCCTGCCCACCCCATAAATCACTGAGACCCCAACTAAACTGAGGCAAGGAAAATCAGTATCATGTGTGTTGGTGTTTGCATTTAACACAAGAATATATTGTGTTACATATAATATATACTTTAGGAAGCATTTAATATTGTGTTATTATATATATACACACATACATATGTGTTTATGTGTATAATTTGCCAGTCATAGGAGCAGTGACCTCCTAGATGTCCTTTCTGAACAATAACTATGTCCTGCTGACTTCATCAGGTTGCTCCTGGCCTCATTCAGGCAACTTCTGAACATGTCCATGGGTGGAGGCTCCACAGCCTCTGGGACAAATCCTCATGTTACCCACATCCCTGGATCAGGGTTTTCAAAGCCTGACTTTGATTCTTTCTGCTGTTCTCCTCAGAGCATCCTTCATCTCTTTGTTCCTCAAGCTGTAGATGAGGGGGTTGAGCATGGGGATCACCACCGTATAGAAGACAGAGACCACTTTGTCAGTGTTGAGGGAGTAACTAGAGCTAGGGCGTAAATACATGAAGATGGTTGTTCCATACAACATGGTGACCACAATCAGGTGGGACATGCAGGTGGAGAAAGCTTTTTGCCTGCCTTCAGCAGAACGGATCCTCAGGATGGCAAAGAAGATGAAGATGTAGGAGACCAGAATGGCAGAGATGGTGCTGAGCTCAATGACACCAGCCAAGGAGAAGAGGATCATCTCATTGATGTATGTGCTGGCACAGGACAGAGCCAGGAGAGGAGGAACATCACAGAAGAAGTGGTTGATGACATTGGAGCTGCAGAAGGGCAGCCTGATGATGAAGGTCATCTGGATGATGGAGTTCAGGACACCCCCAATGTAGCACCCTACCACCAGCCCCACACATAACCTCCGAGTCATGACAGAGGAGTAGAGCAGGGGGTTGCAGATGGCCACGTACCGGTCATAGGCCATGACAGCCAGCAGGAAACACTCAGTTGTCACAAACACGATGTAGAAGAAAGCTTGACCCATGCAGCCAGCAAAGGAAATGGTCTTCTTCTCCAATAGGAAGTTCACCAAAGTCCTGGGGGCTACCACAGAGGAGAAGCAGATGTCAATAATGGAGAGGCTGCCCAGGAAGAAGTACATGGATGTGTGGAGCTGTGGGTGACCTTGGATGGCTACAATTATCCCTGCGTTGCCCACAAGGGTGATGGTGTAGATGAGCAGCAACAACACAAAAAGGGCTGCCTTCATCTCCGCTTGGTCACTGAGACCCTTGAGGATGAACTCTGCTGCTGAGGTGTGATTCTGCTCTGCCATTCAGGGCTTTTGTATCTGCCAAGGAAGGAAAAGGTCTGGAAAATACAGGACAGTGGAAACCATGCCTTTATTTGAACTGGAATGGGATAACTTAACAATTAACACCCTGTGCATCGAGGGCATCCCCACTATTCGTTTCCAAGGAGCTACAGTGGAATGGACTGCTCTGTGGCCATCTGCTCCAGGCTTGCCCTCCTATGCAGCCCAAGGAAAGAGGAAGCCCCTTCTGAAGTGAAAGCATCCCAGCTCCCCCAAACACCTTTCATTTGTATCACTGAATCCCATTTGGTACCTACAAGTTTGATGAGACCAGTGGCTACAGCAGCAGAGAGGGAGTGATGTGACACAAATCAAGCCATCAGCTCTGCCCCTCATCTCCTGTGATTCAGTTTCTCTGAAGACAGCTCTGATTTTGGCAGCTGTTTCTGGCTGTAACTCATATAAGCCTAAAAGTACTGTAGATTTCCCTTGGTGGTTTTGGAAAAGTCACTGAGATGAAGGAAAAAGAGCCTTTAATTTGCTGGGAATTAAGGAAAGAGAAGGAAAAGGGTGATGCATGACCCTAAAATTCATTCGGTACATGAAGAGTTTAATATTGCAGTCTTGGAAATGCTGGGGAAGTGAAGCCAGGAGACTATGAGCAAATTTTGGGTCTGAAGATGTTGTTCCCTCAGTACAGTTCAGAGAATATACAATTAAGAGGAGTCAACACTGTAATGAGACCATTGAGCTGTGCTGAACCAAACTCAACTTTGGTTGTCTAAGTTAGGCACTAAGTTAAGCTGCTCAACCTCATGGAAGTGTGAATTACAGGTTTCTGCCGCTGATAACATGAAGGTTCAGAATAAAGCAACTAAATCTTTACAGGATTAAAGATAAGAACAAAAATCTTACCCCACCAGATGAGTGTCAGGACCAGAAGACTCAGTGAAGATCCATTTTCAATCAACAGAATATTTCTTCATAGAAATATTCTTTACATTTTAAGGTGAATATCACTATTTCAGGGTCCATGGCTAGGTTAATCTTTCCTTGAGAGTTTTTTCCTCTCTTCTTTTCCAAGGCTCCTTAAACAGACCATAAGCACCATGATAAGCACCAGTGCCTAAATAGGCTACAAGAAAGACGGAGAGGGGCTTGGGACAAGGGCCTGTAGGGACAGAACAAGGGGAATGGCTTGAACCTGCCCAAGAGAGGGGAGACTGAGCTGAGCTCTGAGGCAGAAGCTGTTCCCTGGGAGGGTGCTGAGGCGCTGGCACAGGGTGCCCAGAGAAGCTGTGGCTGCCCCATCCCTGGCAGTGCTCAAGGCCAGGTTGGACACAGGGGCTTGGAGCAGCTGCTCCATGGGAAGGGGTTGGGGTTGGAGCTGGAGGAGCTTTAAGCTCCCTTCCAACCCAAACCAGGCTGGGATTCTATGAGTACATCCCAGCAGGAATATTTAATCTCTTTAAACCAACAGAGAGGAGATCTTTACCTGGCATAAATCTGAGCAGTCTCTCCATTTGCTGCAGAGATTTCTACCAGAGCAGGGCTAACCTGGACCTTTCATGGTACAGTCTCACATACCTGTGGATGGAGGTCACCTCTTACAGCTGCAAGTTCTCTTCCACATTAGATGACACTGGATATCTGCACAGCAAATCAAGGGGATTATCTCTTGAAGCCATCCTCCTAGCTTCCAAACAAGAATGTCTCTCCTGAACCTTCAAGAGCTTCCAGCCTATTTTCATTAGATGTTCTTCACTTGCAGCAATGTGTTGCTTTTATATCTCTCCCTGAAGGTCTTTGCAGGCAGCAGACACAAACACTTGGGGAACAAGAGTTTGTCACAGCTTCGGCTACAGTTCAGGTCTCTAAGACATGTGAACCTCGATTGTGTATTGCTGGCCCCTGAATGAGAACCCATGAGTCACAACAGCCTAAACTACTAATAAAGGCTTAGCTATGCACACAGGCTGATGGAAAATCTCTTCTAATTATTGTCACAGAAATCTATAACCCATTACAACACTCAGCAGCCTCCAGGGACAGGAAAAATAGAGATCCAAACAAACACAACTTATTCTTCTTGTGAAGAAGCAGCCAAAGGGCAGTCTATTTCAATTATCTTAAACACCTGCTGCAAGCAGCTTAGTAATTACCTGGGGATGGATGCCTGAAGCAGACAGATGAAGATGAAGGCTGATCCAAGCTTCCAAGCACTAGATGAGCCTGAAAGGCTACTGATGGTTAAGAACAGGGTGAGGGTCTGTCCAGGACCAACTTGTCAGAACATGACTGATTGTCCATTAGACCTTTTTACTATGCTCCAGGTACTTCCAGGAGTATCTCAGCTACCCATTTTTGACTCAGTTTTGCACAGAGTCAGGTCATTCCAGTGCTCCACCTCTATTGCAAGACCAAACCCATTTCATTACAGCCTGATTTGAAAATGGGTGATGTTAATCCAGTTCTTTCTGCAAACGTTTTGGGAGGGTTGTAGCAGTAAACTGATAGTGTATTCATGGTAACTTCAGTGGCATTTGTCTCTGCTCAACACACTCAATAGACACCAGATTCTTCCAGTGTTTGCAGCATTTTGGGGAGTTTACAATTCACACTGATTCTTTCAGTATAGCTGAGTTTTCCTTTTATATAATAGAAGCCCATTCTTTAAGATTAGACTGACAGCATGAACAGAGCCATATTTGGATCAGCTTTGATCCATAAGTGGGATTTATTCATCCATCAGTTGCCAACAGCATTAAGCATTGGTATATGAGGCAACTGTCAAGAGTCTCTTTGCAGTCAGTAGAAATGAAGGTGGTGGCTCAGCTCTTCAGACGTGGGTGTCCAGGACTGTCAGAGACCCACCATACATCCCTCTGCCCCCCCTAAAGGACACAAGCCATACCTGCCAGACCTGTGTCCATACATCCCATGATATCTCAGGGGGAATTGGATGGATCAATAGACTCTATGTAGCCCAAAGTGGGATTTGCCATGTCCAGAGAAGAGCCACACATGGTCACATGAACAGACTAAGTTCTCCATCAGAACCAGAGAACACCAGGTAGGAAGGGACATCAAGGATCATCTGGTCCAACCTTTCTAGGCGAAGCATGACCTAAGCTAGATGTTCCAGCACCTTCTCCAGCTGAAGCTTAAGTGTCCAATGTTAGGGAATCCATCACTTCCCTGGGGAGACTGTCACTGAGCTACTGATTTGTATCACTGAGAGCATAGGGGACTGGCTGAGAGATGGACACATGGGATGGGTTTGGGCTCACCTCTCTTCAGTTCAGCGTGACATACAGACTGGCACATGAAGTGTCCCAGGTTATCTTCCAGCCTGTGAACTCCAGTGGTGCCATTCAGTTGGCCAAAGGAATGGGTGAGAAACACTGCAGGACTCACTGGAGCCCATGAGCTTCTGGAGGAAACCATCAATGGCACCAGCACAACCAGCAACACCCTGCACCAACAAACCCAGCTATGGATGGAGAAGAGCAATGCAGACAGCTGTGGTGACCCCAGAGGAGTGTTTGGTTGGGTTTAGCTTCTACAAATGGCAATATTTTAACAGCAGGGTTTATAATTGGGAGGATTCTATGCCAACACTTTCACCAGTGATTCCTGTTTGTTCCTACTTTATTACCAGTCCTTCAGGTACAGCTCAAAACACCTTCCCCTTCCCTGAAAAGGTGAATAAAAACACATATTCCAGTTATTGCCAGAATAAACTTATTTTGCTTCTTACAACAGCATGACAAGGAGGAAAAACAACTTGTAGAAAGCAGGTACACAGTCATCAGGTTATTAGGTATAAACCTTCAAAGTGTTTATCACTAAATTCCTTGTCTTGTATCAGCTCTGTTGTGTCTGAGGATGTTTTGAGCATATTCATTTTCCTCTTATAATGAAGGTGGTAATGGAAAGGAGGAGTTTCAAATAAAAAATACATTGAAGTTATATAGAACTGAAATCTGACCTAAGGAAGTGCTATGACCCATAGGCTGGGTGGGCCTCAGCCACCTGAAGTTCAGATGTCCTGAAGTTAAATATGTCAGAATCATGATACATGTTCTATATGCAGCTGATATCTTTATATATCTTTATTATATCTTTATGCACCATCATTTACTTGAGCCATTTCCCATGGTGATTTTGCCAAGGTCTTTAGTTCCTTCTAAGGAGGAGACTGAGATCAGATGTAATGTCTACTTATGAAACTCCACTTTTGGCCAGTTATATCCCACAACTAATGGTCTTGTAGATAGAGAACTACATGCTTAGAGGAAAAAGAGATAATAAACGTAGAAATAAGAGTTTTATTGCAACTAATGCAGCATGGCTTTACTGTACATGAATTTTGAATATATGTACTGAACAATTCCACTCAACAGTACCTTTAGGAACCATCACTGTCCAATCCTTTACACTGTATATTAACAATATCATTTGAAGTATTTATTCACTATAAAAAGCACTTTGAAGGATTAAAGTGCACCAGGGAAATCTTCAAATACCTTTGAACATTCTTTGATGGGTCATCGATTGGCCTGTGATTATGGAAGAAGATTCCAAGAAGTTCCTCTCAAACTTCCCTGTTTCCTGCAGCTTTAGGGAACTTTTCTTCCTCCTCTCTCCTCCAAACCTCCTTGGTCTGCTCCGTGTGTTCTCCTGCATGCTCCCATATGTCATAGGGATTACCTGGAAGCACTGAAATTCATCTTAAGTCCATAGATCACATCTCATGGCTGGAAGAGGTACAGCACTTGATAGTGTCCACCACACTGATGAATGATGTCCAAGGTGTAAGAAACCACAAGTGGGCTCTGGCCAAAGACAGATGAGAAAATAGTCCAAGTCCTCAGCAGAAATCTCACAAATGGGTTATTTTAACAGGACTGAGCCTTGTCATCATATTTCCCTTCAAGAAAGAGTCAGTTTGGGGTTGCTTAAGCAGTGCCAGGTACACAAGAAAACTCAACACATTCTTGCCTCCAAATATTCAGGAATAAGCTGGACATTTTATCATGTTTCATTACAAATCAACCTTTGGTGGCTCTTCAGTGAGTATGTGTTTCTCCTATTATGAAATACACTATCAGGAGTCAAATGTATAGCAAATTAAGCCCACATCGATAAAGCTGGTCTACAAAATGGACAATAATAGATAGAAGTATTATCACAGCTTCTCTCCAACCTCAAAAAGACTCCAAACCACCAACCCCATTCCCATTACTGCCCAAGTGTCAAACTATTTACCCCTTTGTCAGGGAAATAACCATTCTCCCCACTGTTCTCTTCAGAGAATTCTTTACCTCCTTGTTCCTCAGGCTGTAGATGAAGGGGTTCAACATTGGGGTCACCATGGTGTAAAAGACAGAAACTATTTTGTCCCTGCCCAGGTTGTAGCTGGAACTGGGCTGTAGGTACATGAAGATAAGGGTCCCATAGAAGATGGTAACAACCATTAGGTGCGATGCACAGGTACCAAAAGCTTTGCCCAGCACAGAGCCTGTCCTCAGAACGGTGAAGAGGATGTGGCCATAGGAGATGAGGATGATTGATATTGTGGTGACCTTATTGAAGCCCCCAAAAGCAAATAGCAACATTTGATTGAGGGAAGTATCAGAGCAAGCCAACTTTGAGAGTGGTGGCCCATCGCAGAAGAAGTGGTCAATGACATTGGGGCCACAGAAGGACAACCTCAATGCAAAGCCTGTGAAGATGGCTGAATTAAAAAGCCCAACTGCATAGGACCCAGCTAAGAGGGAAACACAGACCTTCTTGGACATGAGGATGGGGTAACGCAAGGGGTTGCAGATGGCAACATAACGGTCATATGCCATCCCAGCCAGGAGGTAGCACTCTGTGATTACAAAAGCAGCATAGAAATAGAGCTGCAGGAAGCAGCCAGCAAAAGAAATAGTCTTCCTTTCAGACAAGAGGCTCAGCAGCATTTTGGGTGTCACCACAGAGGAGTAGCACAGATCCAAGAAGGACAAGTGGCCAAGGAAGAAGTACATGGGGGTTTGAAGCTGGGAATCAAGCCAGACTGCAGCAATGATGCCAAGGTTTCCTATCACGGTGGTGACATAGATGAGCAGGAAAAGCACAAAGAGGGTAACCTGGAAGTCAAGGCAATCTGTGAACCCCTTGAAAACAAACTCTGTCACTGTAGTCCAGTTTTCCCAAGCCATCAGGGTCCAAGAGTCTCCCTGTTCCCAGACAGGGGGGTGGTTTCCATGAGCTTGGTTATGATGGCTTAATCCCTTGCTTAATTATTAGTGGGGTTTAATCCTGTACTCTGAGATAATGAAGACAATAAGAACACTGCCAGGCACCTTGGCAGGATGCTTAGATGGTCCATAACCACCTATCCATGCAGGGAGTCACTGACTACATCTATCACTCAAGTTCTTAAACCAAGCTTTGAATATATCTTCTACTTTCACACACTGCTTTCAAAGGAAGTCTGAAGCCAACAAAACAAGTTTTCCTTTGGACATCACCGTGGTCTTCACTGTTTCCATCTGCCTGCAGTTTCCTCCACATTAAGGGAAGAGCAGCTCATGTTGACTGTTCTGATAATACACAAAGTAAAGGAATATTGACTTTCATGCTGCTTTTCAGGTTGATGATGTCCCAGAGACTCTTTTCATTACTCCAGGTAGCTCAGGGTCTGAATCTGTTGGTCTTCAGTCTAAGTGCTCAGAAATAAAAGCAATATGTTGGTTTTCATTAAAAACCACTGATTAATAACAAGGTTAGTGGCTACTCTGGGGTCTAAACTGCATTTCAATAACTGCTCTCATCTCATAAGAATAAATACATAGAATAGACAGAAGGGCACATGCATTTATCTTTCCTTCTCCAGTATCTTCCATCCTCACTGATGACTTGTTAAAAATGTGCTTTTCCCTTTAATTTCTATCATTCAGCTTACATTTTAAGCAAACAGCAAATACTTTCAAGCAACTGATTTCATGCCAGATTAAGCTTAGGAAGTAAAACTTCCTTTTAGAAAGGATTTATAACATAACCACGTGTCTCAAACACAGACATATGAGAGGAGTTTAAATCTAGTTCCACCACCATCCCCCAAAACAGTACCTGAGATGACACTTCTGGTTTCCTGTTGAAGACTCAGCCTCTTTCAGTCTGAACTATTATTGTGCCCACCTCTTATTCCTTTCTCCAAGGAAATCATTCAAAGACAGAACCTGCACCTTATCATTGCTGAGGGGGAGCTAGAAAGGCAGCAATACACACAAATAGAGCATATCCTCTTAAATTCACTTGAAATTGTGTATGCTGATCTCTTAAATAGGATAAAATACATCCCCCAAAAGGATTGTGTCAGGAGACGGGGTAAATACATAAGATACTAAACATTTCTGCTGTACATGTTTATATTTGTCCCAGTATAACCATTACCAGTAAGCAAGGAGATGTTTGCAATGAGAAGAGGCAATTTAAGCTCCTGTGACAATCACTGCTACATTACTTTGGCATTGCCCCTAAGCAGATCTTCCTTGCCCATTTCCATGACTGTTGCACAGAAGCATCTCTGTCTTGATAGAAAAAAGTATTTTTCCACCTTCTAGCTTGTTTCATGAATCAGAGGTTGAGAGAAGAGATTTTGTGATTCAATGATGCTGTGCTTCACCATTCCATGAAATCCTCCAAGTCTCCTTTCCTTCTCTGTTTAGTTGTACATGGTGTTGGCTGTCCATGTATGGCTGTGTCTCCCAGAGGCTCCTGTCTTCACTATTTATTGCTTTCCAGCTTAGATGGTTGAGATAAGCTGCCAGCAATCTCATTGGGCACATCATCCCATGCTAATCTTGTTTTCTCCCCCCTTCAAAAGTAATTGAAAAGTTGCCTTAGTGACTTCACAAGCCAGATATCTGGAGCTATTACTTCCTCAACCCCTGAGATGGAATGTCTTCTGGGAGCCAGAATACACTGAAATCAGAAATTGCTGTGAGGTTATTGACAAAGAGCATCTCTTAGTAATGACATCTCAGCACCCTGTAACTACAGAAACATTCAAGCTGGAGAGCCTTATGAGTTTTTACTAAGACTGGAAACCCATTACCAGACCACAGTGTTACACACTGTTGTGGTTTAAACCAAGTCCACACACAGCTTGTTCACTCACTCCCACCCTCTCTCCCCCAGCTCCCAGAGATTAGGAAGGAGAATCCAAAGAATGTGGCCCCCACGGGTTGAGATAAGCACAGTTTAATAGCTAAGGCATAACACAAATCACTACTGCCATTACTACTACAAATAATAATGATAAAGCCAATAACAAGTGAAGAGAATACAACACCTCACCAGCCACCGACCCATAACTCACCCCACCCTGCCTGACCGAGCACCAACCGATACCTCCTCCATCCCCCCAGAGCTCCAGCCCTTCCGGGTCTCTCCCGGTTACATCCTGGGTATGACGTGCTATGGTATGGAATACCTCTTTGGCTAGCCTGGGTCAGGTGTCCTGTCTCTGCTTCCTCCCTGGCCGAGCATGAGCTCAGAAAAGGCCTTGGACAAACCAAACATTTGAGCAGTAACTCAAAACATACTTGCTATCAGCAACCGTTCCCAGCCCGAAAGTCAAACCACAGCACTGCACCAGCTACCAAGGAGGAGATAAATGACAGCTACTGCTCAAACCAGGACACCCACCTATTCAAAAACATTCTACAATTACATTGAGGAAATAGAGGTGATACTAATGACCAGAGAATAACACTTGAGCATAAAGTTCAAGTGATTACTCTAATTCTCTCACTGAATAGACTCTCTCCTATTTTGCCCATGCATAGATATGGTCTGGATGGAGAGGGACTGGCAGAACAGTGAGCACTGGCTGGGCTGTTGGGTGCAGAGGTTGATAGATTCTATCCTGCAGGAGGCTGGAGAGTACCACAGGGGTTTATCTCCCTAACCTATCTAAACTGTACAGAAGGAGAGCACCACGGTGTGCAGGGACCATAACACAGTACCTGAGCAAGAGAAGTAGGGCAGGAACAGAGACCTGGGCCAAGTGCAGCCAAAACAAGCAAGCTGGGGATTACAAGACAGGTCCACAACCAAGCCAAAACAGATCAAATCAATCCCCTGGTCAGGTTTAAGTCCAGCATTTGCCAGGAAAGACCATGAGCAAACCTAGGTCTAAGGATCATCAAAGGGTTTCATAGGTGTGCACACCTCCTGCTAAACCAGAAATCCTCAATTCTAGTCCAACCACCTTGGCTTGAGCTTAAATAGAGATGTTGGGAAAATGGGCAGAGGGTGAGGATGGAGAACCAGCTGAGGCTGCTCAGGGGGATAACGGCCTGGGACAATTCATCAATGCCTCAAACTGCCCATTTCTCACCCTTCAGTAAAGTGGAAGGCCAGAGTCACCAGCTCAGCTGTTGGACATCCAGGCACTGCATGTGGATAACCCCTGTGGGGTTGGAAAACTGGGCTTTCCCTCCACGGAGGGACATCAGCAGCTCCAGAAATGGAGTCACTTGTGCTTCATGTCCCTTTTGAGGACTGTGTGCAAGATCTGGAATGTCTCTCAACCCATTCTCATTGTGTCAGTCTGTTCAGACCAAAACCTTTGCATGGTCCACAAGTATGTCAGAAGCATCCTATGAGCCCTCATCACTGCTGCTGTGCAGCTGTGCTCAGGCATGGCTCATCCATGCCATGTCTCTCAGATGCCCAAGCACCACAATGCCTTTCAGAGGTGATTTCACACCCTTTGCTTTTCCTTCTCTTTGTTTTCCTCTGCTAAAGCATGAGCAGCCCTGGAGGCTTCCTCCCAGGAGAGCACATGCAACTGTATTTACAGCCCCAGCACCACAAGCTGGGCTCTTGCAGTCTGGCAGGAGCTCACCTCTCTTCACATCAGGAGCTGAACAGAGCTGATGCTGGCACCTGGATGTTCTCTGCTGCACTGGGGATAAACCCTTGGCTCCCATCACTGTGTGGTAGAGAGAAGACACAGGAGGTAACACCAACACAAAGCACAGCCTCACCTGCATTGATGCAATGGGCTTGCTTCTGCATGTCCTCTTTTCCTCTTCAGTAAAGCTGCATCAGAAATCAGCCTTACCTGTGTGGGTTTTCTTTAGAAGAAGAGGAAGCAATGGTTTCTGCAGGTTGTTTTCTTTCCCATAGGCAGCTAAAGCAAGATGCACTGAATTACTCAAGAGTTAATGCGGATGAATCTTCTTTTGTTCTAAAGAAATGCAACATTCCAGATTGTCAGCAGAATATAGTCACTAACAAATCAGCACATTGTAACATCAACTCCTTTTTAATGCAAGCAGCTGAATGCTCATAGATTTAGGATGCTTCAATGTGCTGGAGCTCAGAAAACTATAAATCATGAGAATGTTATCTGTTAGGAATGATCTCAAATAGTTTGATAAATGTGGTTTGTTGATTGGAATGATAACTAAAAGCCAAGTGAAAATGGGTGCAGTTCATTCATGTGTAAGCTGGATTTCACTGGGACTGGGACTTTCTATCCCCCTGGTTTACATGTGTTACTATGAGGTTTTCAGGTGTCTTCTGAACAAATTAGCTCTGAAAACTGAAAAGTGAAAGTGAAGAAAGATCTGATTCTTTTCTTTAATCTGAAAACACATGTGCTTGAATGAATTGATAGTTTTAAGGGTCCTAGCACTGAAAATGCCATTTGTTCCTTGAATGTGCTCCTTGTTCTTTTCAAGATACCTCAACTGTATGACACAAAATATATGTAATTTGGGTTAGAAAATACAGTAGAATATACAGTAATTTGACTGTTAAACTGGACAATGTTTGGATTAAACTATGGTCCAAAAGTGCCTGAATAAATCCCTTGTTTTAAGTGTTCTAGCATAGAAAACCAAAGACACCATTTGTTGCTTCAGTTGCTTCCCGTTCTTTTCAAATACCTTCACTGAAAACCAAAAAAACATATAATTTGGGGTTAAAACTATAGCAGAATATGTGAATTTATGCAAAATGTGGCAGTTAAAATAGTGACTGATAGTTGAATATGGTCCAAAAGTGAATGTCAACTTTTTAAAAGTGTTCTGTTTCTCTTCCTTTTGCCTCAGCAGGTAACGCCAGGTGATGGGAGGAAATCAAACCCAGATTAAATTCATCCTGTTGGGAATTACAGACAGACCATGTGCACAGACCCCTCTTTTTGTCTTATTTCTATTGATTTACATTGTCACTCTGGTGGGGAACGTTGGCATTATCACATTGGTTCGGGTGTCTCCCATCCTCCACACTCCCATGTACTTCTTCCTCACCCATTTTGCCTTCACTGACATCTGCTATTCCACAGTCATCTCCCCCAGGATGCTGGCAGACCTCTTATCAGAGGACAAAACCATTTCTTTCACTGCCTGCATGATGCAGTACCTCATCTTTGCTTTCTTTGCTATTAGTGAGTGTTACCTGCTGGCCACGATGGCCTATGACCGGCACGTTGCCATCTGCCAGCCCCTGCTCTATGTGACCATCATCTCCAGCCGTGTCTGCTGGCAGCTGGTAGCATCATCCTACCTATTCGCCTTCCTCAGTGCCATCATCTACACATGGTGTGTGTTTGGAGGTTCCTTCTGTGGTCCCAACCGCATTGACCACTTCTTCTGTGATGTTGTCCCTGTTCTAATGCTCGTGTGCTCTGACACCCACAGCAGTGAGATGGTCATCTTTGCCTTTGTCACCATCAATGTGGTGGGCACGAGCATGTTCATTTTGCTCTCCTACATCTCTATCATCTGCACAGTGCTGAGGATGTGCTCAGCACAGAGCAGGGCCAGAGCCTTCCACACCTGCACCTCCCATTTGATGGCGGTTTCCTTATTCTTTGGGTCAGCATTCTTCATGTACCTACAACCTTCTTCTAGCCATAGGAGCCTGGATAAGGTGGCCTCCATCTTCTACGCCGTGGTCACCCCCATGCTCAACCCATTCATCTACAGCCTGAGGAACAAGGAGGTGAAGGGGGCTCTGCTCAAGTGCAGGAGCAGGTTCTTCAACCACTGGCAACATAGAAGAGTTTTATCATTAAGGACATGAAGATTTCATGCATTGTCAGACAGCCTATGAGGCACTGGAGCAATGGGATTTTCCACTAATCCTCATGATTCTATGTAGTTTCTTCCACAGTTCATGCACAAAAGTCACTGACATTATTGAATGTGAAATAGCCCCACAAATCACTTCTTTCTTTCTTAGATGGATATCAAGAGGAACCTCAACCTTCAATTAACTTCACAGTCACCACCTTGTATGAAGAAATTGCCCTGAATTATCCCAGGCCTCTTTTCCTCACAGGAAACACCAATCAGCTTTATCCGGTTATAGCCTTGGTCACTGATAAAGACGTCTTTCTCTTGCAAGATTCTTGACCTTGTCCCTCAGCTCCAATAAAATTCCTCACTCTTACCTGTGAGCTCTTTATTAAAGCTGCTGGGGTGGGAGGGAACAGGAAGTGCAGTTTTACATTTGCTGGCTGAGAAAGAGTCAGAGAAAAGGCTTCAAAAGATTCATTGCATTTGTTTGTGCCTTTCAAAGAGCAGAAGTTGGTGGGAATCAAGGTCTCAAGCTGCTCCTTTGAATATCAAGGGGAATCCCTCCCCAGGCTGCAGGTTCAGACTGGGTTTCAGCTCAAGGAAGAAATTGTTGACTTAATTAATTCATTGTAACTAATGTCAGGATGGTTAATGCATATAATTATGTTACATTAATAATAATATAATTAATAATACAGGCTGAACTGTGCTAACACCACCCAGTGTTAAGTACAATTGGGGCACATCAGGGTTTTCCTATTCATCCTAAGTGCCTTATGCTTACATGGAGAGATACATGGAATTCCAGCTGGAGATAAGCACCCATATCCCTTTAGCATGAGCTGGGCATGAAGAAGCACAGAAGGAAAATGATGTATTTCATTGACAAATGAAGCCTGTGGCTCATTTCCGTAGATGAAAGACCATCTTGAGCACAGAATTGCTGGTAACTGAGAGCTGTATGGGTCTCAAAGAAGCCAACACACACTGGTGTGGGATAACTTTCCTTTGCCTGTTTGAGTGGGAATTAACTTATATTGAGAAAGTATATGGATGGTGAACAGTCTCTTTTGTGTGCTCTGGCAAAGCACAGCAAGAGAGGAGATGTTGCCTTAGGTCTCAGGGAAATGTGGTTTCTACCTGTGGCCAATGATGGAGACAAGAAGAAATGTAATTAAATGCTGAAGAACTTAAGAGGACCTTTGATATTAGACAATTTCCTTGAAAAGATTCACCATAACATGTTTTCCTACTTCTTGTTACATGGATATCTTGGTTTAGATTATATGTATAGAATCACAGAGCCACAGGAATCCCAAGTTGGACCTCAAAGGATCATCTGATCCAATCTTTTGTGGGAAAGGGAGCCTAGATGAGCAGTGTGATGTGTAGGGCTCATCCCTGGTTGATGAATTACCCCACTCTGCTGTCCTTATCTCCTCTTGGGATTCAGGAAGTTTCCAAAGCAGAGACACCTGAAATGCTTAAAGGTTTACCCACACTTGGTGCTACATTCCTAAGGGAGGCCTGGATTGCCATAGTCTTGTGTGTGATGGATCCAAACCAGGGAACTGTCCAGGGGAGGCACAATTGTCAGTTCCAGCAATAAAAGAAACAGGCCTCAGGTTTTGGAAATACGTTTTATACTGAGAGCATCATTGCATGATTCTGCTTCAGTCATTGCAGGGGAAAGGGTCTACACAATGCAGAAACTCCTGCTGGAGACACAAAATGCACACACCAAATATATACCAGATTTCATCTCAATCAAAGTCTAATATTACACTTGGAAAAGGACAAGTCACTATGGACCAGAGAATGACACTTGTATATAATGTTCAGTTCATTACCCTATTGCCCTCACGGAGAACACTAGCTCCTATTCTGCCCATGCAGGAACATGTTCCAAATAGAGAGGGACAGTCAGAGCAGTGAGCACTGTTGGGTGCAGAGGATGATCGCTCTGCTCTGCAGGAGCCTGGGGGCCACCACAGGGGTTTGTATCGTTCATCTCTTTAAACAGAGCCAAAGGGGACACCACAGTGAGCAGGGACCATCCCACAGTACCTGAACTACAGAAATATGGCAGGAACAGAGACATGGGCCAAGTTCAGACAAGACTCCAGAGCATCAGCAACTCTGATGATGATGAGGCAGGTCCAAGAGTAAAAACAAGACCCAGATGAAGTAAATCCCCTGGTCAGCATCAGGTCCAGCAATGGCCAGGGAAACCCATTAGGAGACCTAGGTCACCATCAAAGAATTTCCTGAGTGCGCACAACTCCTTCTAAACTGGAAACCACAATGCCTCTGATAAAACCCAACCTTCCTGGAGCGAGCTTAAATAGAGATGGGGGCAATTGGGCAGAGGGTGGGGATGGAGCTCCTACTGAGGCTGCTCAAGGGGATAAAGGCCTATTAGTTCAGCCTGGCACAACTCATCATTGCCTGGAAATGCCCTTTTCTCACCCCTGAGTACAGTGGAAGGCCAGAGTCACCAGCTCAGCTGTTGGACATCCAGGCACTGCATGTGGATAATCCCACTGGGGATGGAAAACTGGGCTCTCAAGTGTGCACAGAGGTAAAACAGCAGCTCCAGAGATGGAGTCACTTGTGCTTCATGTGCCCTTTTGCGCCCTCTATAAGATCTGAAATGTCCCTAAAATCCATTCTCATTTTGTTGCCAAGGTCAAACTAAATTCTTTGCATAGTCCACAAGTATGTCAGAAGCATCCTATGAGCCCTCATCACTGCTGCTGTGCAGCTGTGCTCAGGCATGGCTCATCCATGCCATGTCTCTCAGATGCCCAAGCACCACAATGCCTTTCAGAGGTGATTTCACACCCTTTGCTTTTCCTTCTCTTTGTTTTCCTCTGCTAAAGCATGAGCAGCCCTGGAGGCTTCCTCCCAGGAGAGCACATGCAACTGTATTTACAGCCCCAGCACCACAAGCTGGGCTCTTGCAGTCTGGCAGGAGCTCACCTCTCTTCACATCAGGAGCTGAACAGAGCTGATGCTGGCACCTGGATGTTCTCTGCTGCACTGGGGATAAACCCTTGGCTCCCATCACTCGGTGGCAGAGGGAAGGCACAGGAGGTAACACCAACACAAAGCACAGCCTCACCTGCACTGGCGCAGTGGGCTTGCTTCTGCATGTCCTTGTGTCCTCTTCAGTAAAGCTGTGTCAGAAAACAGCCTTACCAATGTGGGTTTTCTTTATAATAATAGGGAGCATTTGCTTTTGCAGGTTGGTTTTCTGTTACATAGGCAGCTAAAGCAAGATGCACTGAATTACTCAAGAGTTAAATGCGGATGAATCTTGTTTTGTTATAAATAATTGAAGCATTTCAGATTGTCAGCAGAATATGGTCACTAACAAATCAGCCTTTGATATCAGCACATTTAAACACCAGCTCTGTTTTCAAGTAAGCAACTGAATGCCTATGGGTTTAGGGTGCTTCAGTGTGCTGGAACTCAGAAAGATATAAATCATAACTTCAGTAATGTGAATTTTATCCTTTATGAATTATAAATAACAGTTTGTTAAATGCAAATTTAAGACTGGCATTAGTATTAAAAGCAAAAAGAAAATGTGTGGAGGTCATTAGTGTGTAAGCTGGGATTTCATTGGGAATGTGACTTTCTCTTGCTCCAGGTTTACTTGCACTCCTATGAGGTTCCTCCAAGCTGTCTTCTGACAACAAATTGAATCCAATCTGAACGTGAGTAAAGATCTGATTCTTCAGTCAAACTTTAAAAATCAGGAGCTTGAATAAATTCATAGTTTATGTTTCTAAGCAGAGAAGCATAAAGATGCCTTTTCTTTTCCTTCAGGCCCTCTCTGTTCTATTCTAAATATCTCCTATGAAAACAAAACATATAATTTGGGTTTAAAAAATACAAATCAAAAATATTAATTCCACAAAAACATGGCAGCTAAATTGGTGACCAACTGTAGTTAAATATTGTCCAAAAGTGAATTTCTATTTGCAATGATTTTCATGTTTCCCTTCCTTTTGCATTGGTAGGTAACACCTGGTCATGGAAGGAAATCAAAGCCAGATTGAATTCATCCTGTTGGGAATCACAGACAGCCCCTGTGCACAGACCCCTCTTTTTGTCTTGTTTCTAATGATTTACGTTGTCACTCTGGTGGGGAACATTGGCATTATCACATTGGTGAGGGTGTCTCCCAGCCTCCACACCCCCATGTACTTCTTCCTCACCCATTTTGCCTTCGTTGACATCTGCTATTCCACTGCCATCTCCCCCAGGATGCTGGCAGACCTCTTATCAGAGGACAAAGCCATTTCTTTCACTGCCTGCATGATGCAGTTCTTCACCTTTGCTTTCTTTGCTGTTGTTGAGTGTCACCTGCTGGCCATGATGGCCTACGACCGGCATGTTGCCATCTGCCAGCCCCTGCTCTATGTGACCATCATCTCCAGCCGTGTCTGCTGGCAGCTGGTAGCATCATCCTACCTATTCGTCTTCCTCAGTGCCATCATCTGCACATGGAGCGTGTTTGGAGGTTCCTTCTGTGGTCCCATCCACATTGACCACTTCTTCTGCGATGAATTTCCTGTTCTAAAGCTCGTGTGCTCTGACACCCACAGCAGTGAGATGATCATCTTTGCCTTATTCACCATCAATGTGATGGCCACAAGTGCAGTCATTTTGCTCTCCTACATCTCTATCCTCCGCACAGTGCTGAGGATGCGCTCAGCACAGAGCAGGACCAGAGCCTTCCACACCTGTGCCTCCCATTTGATGGCTGTTTCTATATTCTTAGGGTCAGGATTCTTCATGTACCTGCAACCCTCTTCTAGCCACAGGAGCCTGGATAAGGTGGCCTCCATCTTTTACACCATGGTCACTCCCATGCTCAACCCATTCATCTACAGCCTGAGGAACAAGGAGGTGAAGGGAGCTCTGATCAAGTGTGTGAGGAGGTTGTTCAACCAGTGGCAACATACAAGACTTGTATCATGGAGGACATGAATACCCTACATCAAGTGAGAAAGTTTAAACTAATGGGGTTTTCCACTCATCCTCATGGCTTTAGACATGTTCTTTCACAGTTCCTGCACTAAAGCCAATGATGGTACTTAATGAGAAATAGAACCCCCCTTACATCTTCCTTGGAAGGAAACCAGGAGGAGCAGGAACCTCAAACCTCATTTCACTTCTCAGCTACCAGCATCTAGGAAAACATTACCTTGAATTATCCCAGGCCTCCTTTTCCTCACAGGAAACACCAATCAGCTTTATTCATTTCTCACTTCTGTCACTGATAAATATCCACTTTTCTTGCAAGATTCTGGACCTTTTCCCTCAGCTCCAATATCTGTAATATGTGTCTATGTGTGTAAATATATGTATGTGTGACAGAGGAATACACATTAAATGTTCAAAACTGGTATTGCAAGTAAAGTGACACACACAGACTTGGACTCCATGTGTGGATCTACATGACTGTCCTGCACAGAATCATCTCTACCTTGAGACAAAACTTCTTTTCTCACCTCCTGGCTTGTTTTATAAATCAGAGCTTCAGGGAAGTAAGTCATAGAGTCATAGAACAGTTAGGGTTGGAAAGGACCTTAAGATCATCCAGTTCCTACCCCCTGCCACAGGCAGGGACACCTCATACTAAACCATATCACCCAAGGCTCTGTCCAACCTGGCCTTGAACACTGCCAGGGATGGAGCATTCACAACCTCCCTGGGCAACCCATTCCAGTACCTCAGCACCCTAACAGTAAAGAATTTCTTCCTTAGATCCAATCTAAACCTCTGCTGTTTCAGTTTCAACCCATCACCCCTTGTCCTATCACTAGAGTCCCTAAAGGACATTCCCTCCCCAGCATCCCTGTAGCCCCTTCAGATACTGAAGCTGCTCTGAGGTCTCCATGCAGCCTTCTCTTCTCCAGGCTGAACAGCCCCAACTTTCTCAGCCTGTCTCCATACAGGAGCTGCTCCAGTCCCTGATCATCCTCGTGGCCTCCTCTGGACTTGTTCCAACAGTTCCATGTCCTTTTTATGTGTTGAGAACACCAGAACTGCACACAGTGCTCCAGGTGAGGTCTCATGAGAGCAGAGCAGAGGGGCAGGATCACCTCCTTTGACCTGCTGGTCACTGTCGTGGTTTAAACCAAGTCCCCCAACTCCCGAAAAGTTAGGAAGGAGAATCCAAGGAATGTAGCCCCCACGGGTTGAGGTAAGAACGATTTAATAGCTAAGGCACAACACAATAATAATGATACAGCAAACAACAAGCGACAAGAATACAACACCTCACCAGCCACCAACCCATAACTCACTCCACCCTGCCCGACCGAGCACCGACCAATACCTCCTCCATTTTCCTCTAGAGCTCCATCCCTCCTGCTCTCTCTCTCCCAGCTGCATCCTGGGCATCACGTGCTATGGTATGGAATACCTCATTGACTAGCCTGGGTCAGGTGTCCTGTCTCTCCTTCCTCCCGGCCTCCCCTCCTCCCCAGCAGAGCACGTGCTCAGAAAAGGCCTTGAACACAAACACCCCCAAAACATGCTCACTATCAGCAACTGTTCCCAGCCCGAAAGTCAAAACACAGACTGCACCAGGTACATGAAGGAGAAAAATGACTGCTACTGCTGAACCCATGACAAGCCTGAGGAACCAGGAGGTGAAGGAGGCACTGAAGACACTGCTCAAGAGACAGACAGCTTCCTAACAGAAGGATCCCAGGGGTTATGGACCCAAAGATGCACACAGTGAGAAGTGCAACAACCTTGTCTTGTTTGTGTTTTCCTTTGACACTTTTCCCATTATAAGCAGGAACAGAAGCTCTTCTGATCCTGAAGTGCACCATGATGGACAGGAGATGTCACTGGGCAGTCAGTTCTCCTCTCCTTCCCACATCTCACCATACACAATTGATTTCTGCTATAAAATGGGATGTCAGCAGTAGCTGAGCTTGTTGCACATCACCTTCACACTGTGCTTTGCCTGAATTAAACATTCATTCATTAGGCCCAAACCAGGAGCTGGAGCTCCATGTGTCAGAGAATCATAAAGTGGTTTGGGTTCGAAAGCACCTTAAGATCATCCAATCCAACCCCTGCCATGGGCAGGGACACCTTCCACTGGAGCAGCTGCTCCAAGCCCCTGTGTCCAACCTGGCCTTGAACACTGCAGGAATGGAGCATTTACCACTGCTTTGGGCAACCAGAAGTCATGAGGTAACATGTGCCTGTTCCTGACCTCTCCCAGTTATTTCTTAACAACGATGCCAGCACCACATAGACATAATTCATAGTCCTAGACTATTATCCCAATGAAACATTCACATGAGCATGGGTAGA
The DNA here is from genome assembly GCF_012275295.1 of Melopsittacus undulatus. Classification (NCBI taxonomy): domain Eukaryota; kingdom Metazoa; phylum Chordata; class Aves; order Psittaciformes; family Psittaculidae; genus Melopsittacus; species Melopsittacus undulatus. The sequence goes on along the minus strand of NC_047533.1, from coordinate 72,234,271 downwards.
GCAGGTCAAACTGAATGCACAAGGGGCAAGAAGCATAAAGGCATCTGGGACTGAGTTGAGCTGCCTCAACATTGACTATTAACAACTGGAGATGCCCCTGAGTCTCCCTCTGAGCTTTCAGATGTTGCTCCAGAACAACCCAACCCTTCTGAAGGTTGCATGATGTCCATGTCAAGTGCATGGCCATGTCCTTGGCCCTTCAGGACAGAACAAATGGCACCACATTTCTACCTGAGGGCAACCAAAGCTGACTTGGGACATTTCACTGCATCTGTCTCCTGTTCCGCAACTTAAGTGATAGTTTCCACCAGCACTCATAGGAAAACATGCAAAGAAACTGGTTTCTTAGTCCTTCAATTATCTTTTTTCTTTCCTCTATAAAGTTTTAGTCCAACTGAAAGGAAAACTAAAATAAAGCTTTTAAGACTGTTGGGAGGAGGGATTGGGAGATCTGAAGTAGTTTCATCTTCTTCAAATTATGATAAATAAAAGCTGAGTCATTAAATCAGTTTTGTGTCTCCATCTGTGCTCAGTGAAGGTGTTTCTGTAGCTCCAGGATTTGTTCAGATAAAGAGTGAGCTGCAAGAGTGCAAGTTTGAACACACGCACATGCACACACACAGACACACACACACAGACACACACACACACACTCACACACACATATACATGCACACGCACACTCACACACACATATACATGCACACGCACACACACACACATATAAACGCACACACACACTCACACACACACAAACAGCTTTCTCCCCTCACTGTGTTCCCATCCCCATCACAGCCTGGGCTCAGGCTGCATGAACTGGGCTCCTTTCAGACTCTTAGAACCAACCAGGCTGCAAAAGCCCTTCCAGCTCATCCAGTCCAACCATTCCCAGCCCTGCCAAGGCCACCCCTAACCCATGGCACTGAGGCCTCGTCTCCATGGGATGTGAACCCTTGCAGGGCCGGTGCCTGCAGCCCTGCCCTGGGCAGCCTGTTCCAATGGCTGAGCACCCTGTGGGGCAGGAATTGTTCCTCAGCTCCATCTAAACCTGCCCTGGTGCAGCTTGAGGCTGTTTCCTCTTGTCCTGTCTTTTGGATTCAAACAAACTGCAAACAGGTTTGAGGGGGGCAGCTGATCCAGTTTGACCTCCAGGAGGCCTTCAGATCCTGACTGCAATTAGGTTAATCCAGAGAAAGCTATTCTGAGATGCACAGACCATGCACAGAGGGTCCATGGTACAAGTCCTTCTGATGGTCAGACCTGTTCTGGACCACATCCATCCTCCCCAACTGCCCTAGGATGTGAGAAAACATCCTTTAATTCCCATCCATTCTAGAAGGGACCTGACTATCTCATAACTAGACAAGGAGGGACCTGACTATCTCATAACTAGACAAGGAATTGTAGATGTTGAGTCAGGTGATCCCATTCCCATGCTTATTCTACAATCCACATTGATAATGGTAGAAACACCACATTTCTGAAAGCCAGTCAGGCATGGAGGATGGATGTAGTGGACTTGAGCTTGCCTCACAGCTTAACAGACACAAGGAAATACATCCCAAGGAAAATAATGGCAAGAAGTTTAAAGTATGAGGTGTCATTGAGGAGGTTCAAAGGTGAGGAGAAATGCAATGAGCTTCCCCAGCTTCCTTTATTAGGGGACCAAAAGCAGGAAGGGACAAAGCACCCCATTAGCAAGAACCACATTATCTGCACATGTCATGAAGACAAGGATGTCTCTTTAAAGAGAGAGTATGACCAAGCTTGCATGGGCACAGAAAGGCCTCCAGCAGGCCCCACATCCAGGCTTTCACAAGACAAGCAGTCACAGCTATTTCCATCACAAGTGATGCTGCTCACTGGCCCAAAGCAAGAAGTGCTCCTTGGGGACCAAACACCTTCCAGGAGTCATCAGCTTTAACAAGACCTTCTGGGCTTTACCAAGGAACTTTCCTCATCACCACAAAAGCTTCTTACAACACTTGCATGTGACTTACCTCATTCTTCATAACAAGACACCAGAGATTAATTAGCTGGGGAGAACAAGAAAGAAACTTTCTTCTTTGTGAACAAAGTTCACTTCTACAGCTGCCTTGCTTGACAGAGCTGGTCCATGCCCAAAGGCAGTGAACTGGAGGGTCAGTGTGTTGGCATCTTTGTGTCTTAAGGACAATTTCATGGGCCTGGATCATAGAATCCCAGCTTGGTTTGGGTTGGAAGGGACCTTAAAGCTCCTCCAGCTCCAAGCCCAACCCCTTCCCATGGAGCAGCTGCTCCAAGCCCCTGTGTCCAACCTGGCCTTGAGCACTGCCAGGGATGGGGCAGCCACAGCTTCTCTGGGCACCCTGTGCCAGCACCTCAGCACCCTCCCAGGGAACAGCTTCTGCCTCAGAGCTCAGCTCAGTCTCCCCTCTCTTGGGCAGGTTCAAGCCATTCCCCTTGTTCTGTCCCTCCAGGCCCTTGTCCCAAGCCCCTCTCCAGCTTTCCTGCAGCCCCTTCAGCCACAGACAGGTTTATGGAGAAAAGTTTCTCTCTTATTGCTCTCAAAGGAGCAAACCAACACCAGTATTTTCTAAGGAAGAATTTCCTATCCGTCTATGCAGAATATAAACCCTTCTTCATTAAGTTAATATCTGCTATTAGCAGCCTTGATAAAAGCAAACACACAGCCAGGACACTGCACACATCCATTTTGCTTTCCTGCTCTGTCCAGGAATTGTTTTATGGATGCCGAGCATTGAGGCTCTGCTGCATAAGAAATCATTCAATAGAACTGATGGATGCCAGGCTGGATGGGGCTTGGAGCAAGCTGCTCCAGAGGAATGTGCCCCTGTCTGTGGCAGGGGATACAACTGGATGAACTCTAAGCTCCTTTCCAACCCAAACCATCCCATGGATGCATGAAAGCTGCTTTCACCTCCTCACTTTGGAGTGGGGTTTCTGAAGGACCCCAACACATCAGCACAGTGAGCTGATGTTTCCCATTAGGCTTAAACTGACTCTTCAGGCTATGGCCTGTGTCTGCTCTCAACACAACCACATTGGAGCTGTGTCTGCCCATCACCCTTCACTGCAAGTGCAGAGAACCAAACACTTTTTCCAGAAGAAACCCCTGATATGGAGGTTTAAAATAGATCCAAGCTGAATCCAAGCCCCAGATGCATCCTTGTCTCCATAAGGGGAACCTTTGCTGATTAATTCCGATGTGGCAACTTACAACTAGATAGAATAACCCCTTGGACCTGTGTGACTCAACCCTCAGAGCATGGAATGAGAAATCTTGAGTAAGCAGCAGCAGGGATGGAAAATCAGCTTTGCCTGCATGGACAGACAAAAGGAGAAGAGGAGGTGATGGGGGAGCTCTGGACAACACCGAGAGACTTTGAGCCATGAAATAAGTTAGAGCACATCTGGATACAACATATGGCCAGCAGCATGGAGCATCTGTGTCATCAGCACCAGATGACATCCAAGGAAAAGCCAACACTGCTCAGACAGGGTCTGCAAAGGGTGTTCCCAGACCAAGTTGGGTGACTGCTTATCACAGGGGATGAAATTCCACCCTGCTCCTAGGTCAGCATGGTGGTAGCTTTCCATGGGACAGGCCCATCCAGGAAAGCAAGACACCAGCTACATCCTATGGAGGAAATAAGTACATTTCCTAGGAGGAAATGAGTAGATGGGCACATGAAGCTGAGAGCTGCTCTTGATGAGGTTCCCACCACCATGGGGATGGAGACCAGTAAAACAGTCACAAAGAGCAGCTTCTACAGGTTGGAGAAGCCCAAGAGGACAAACGTGGTCACACTCAGGTGGTTTCCTCCAGCCACTCTCTTGGCAGCAGGAGACAAAGAATCATGGGAAAAGTTTGGATCACTTCTCCCAGCTCACAGGAACACACAGGGCATGAGGTTAAGGCAGGATTTGGGGTTTCCTCTGTGAATGCACCCAATTACTTGCAGATAAAACCATGATGGGTGAAGGTCATAAATAATATATTGAAAAATAATAACTTGATAAAATAATAATCTATAGTTAATGCATGGAAAACATTACCTTAAGTCTTAAATGCGGAACCTCTGGCTGGGCTGTTATGGAAGGAATTGGTGCTGTAAAACATCAGCATTTTCCCATGAACATCCAAATAATTTATAACAAGTAGGCTTGTTTGGGATGATTTCTTTCCTGTTGGGAGGATTGCTCTTCTTTAAGGACAAGTAAATACAATAATATCATGCCTTCATTTGCCACATGAATTAGTGATGCATTAAATAGATAAGAGGTCAAATCGCAGTGATTTTCTGACTCTACAGGTATGTTTGTGTCCGGCCTCTGGTCAAATGTTCACTGCAGAAAGTCCCTTGACCCACCACCAATGCTCTTCTCAGGGTGCTGGTGGCTGCCTTTGCTGCAAGGACACATTGATGGCTCCTTTCAACACAGAGGACACCACAACCACCTTGTCCCTCTCTGCTAAGGTGCCCCCAGCCTGTCTTGGTGCTTGGAGCAACTGTTCCCCATGGGCAGGACTCAGCATTTTCCCTTTTTGAAGTCTGTGTGATTTCATTTTCCAATTTTGGACCCAAAATTGGCCTTTGAAAAGCCATTTTGCTTCATATTCTCCAAATTTAAATATCCTCAGGGTGGCTCTTTGGTGCTCACAAAAGGAGGAAATGAAACCAAGAGTGGGACATATTGCATGTAGAGAAAAGCAGCTGACAGCAGACAGGGTTTTGCTAAAGCTTTAACACCTTCAGATGGGTTCAGAAGGTCCAGATGAAGTTGTCTACACCAACCACAGGCAGGGGATGAAAGCAGCAGCTGTTTCCCATTGCTAATGGTTCACACACTCAATGGCCATCTCCTCATCCCTATTTATCTCCTTCACCTTGGGTAGTACTCATATAACTAAGTTATAGATATATAAAGAGCAGACATGTCAAACATCCACCTTGCATCTAACAACACCACACCAGCTATTCTCAATACCACTGCTTGTGTAAACAGTGCAAAACATCACCCATCCCACATCTTCTCATACACAGAAGCATCCTTTTCTCTCTGGTCTCAGCTTTACACACTCATGCTGACAGTACAGGTGGTTAAAGCCAGCTGAATGCAGTCCTGCCCATGGGTCTGTCCTTGCTCAACCCAACCTTCCCCTTCTCACTTTCACCCTTTCTCATGATACAGGAAATGCAAATTTCTCCTTCTTGGGTTCAAAAACCATAAGTCAGAATCTCAGAGTGCTTTGGATTGGAAGTGCCAAAGCCACTTCCAAAACAAAGTGCTGCCAATCTACTGAAGAATGAAAGTCTAATGTTGTACTTGGTAAAGGAGAAGGCACTAAGGAAAAGATAATAACAACTGAATATAATGTTCAATTTCTTACTCTACTCACGTCACTGAAAATCCTATCTCCTCATTTGCCCATGTAGGGACATGGTCTGGATGCAGAAGGACTGGCAGAGCAGTGAGCACTGGCTGGGCTGTTGGGTGCAGAGGGTGATGGGTTCTGCTCTGCAGGAGCCTGGAGACTGCCACAGGGGTTTGTGTCTTGAATCTCTATAAAGAGGGGCAGCAGAGAACACAATGGTGTGACAGGGCCCATCCCACAGTACCTGAGCAAGAGAAGTAGGGCAGGAACACAGACCTGGGCCAAGTTCAACCAAGGCTCCAGAGCATCAGCAGAGCTGGTGATGAGGAGGCAGATTCAAGACCAAGCCAAGTCAGGTCGAGTCAATCCCTTGTGCAGGATCAGGTGAAAAAACTGCTAGGAATGTGTGTGAGAAATCCTTGGTCACCCCCAACAGATTCCATAGGTGTGCTGAACTGCTGCTAAACTGGAAACCACAACTGCTCTAGTAAAGCTCAATCTGCCTGTTCTGAGCTTAAATAGAGATGGGGGAAAAATAGGAAGAGGGTGGGGATGGAGCCCCAGCTGAGGCTGCTCAGGGGGATAAAGGCCTATTAGTTAAAGCTGGGATAATTCCTCCCTGCCTCAAAATGCCTTTTTTCCACCCTTGAATACAGGGGAAGTCCTGAGGCACCAGCTCAGCTGCAGGACATCCAGGCACTACATGTGGATAACCCCAGTGGGGATGGAAAACTGGGCTTTCCCTCCACAGAGGGACATCAGCAGCTCCAGAAATGGAGTCACTTGTGCTTCATGTCCCTTTTGAGGACTGTGTGCAAGATCTGGAATGTCTCTCAACCCATTCTCATTGTGTCAGTCTGTTCAGACCAAAACATTTGCACAGTCCACAAGTATGTCAGAAGCATCCTATGAGCCCTCATCACTGCTGCTGTGCAGCTGTGCTCAGGCATGGCTCATCCATGCCATGTCTCTCAGATGCCCAAGCACCACAATGCCTTTCAGAGGTGATTTCACACCCTTTGCTTTTCCTTCTCTTTGTTTTCCTCTGCTAAAGCATGAGCAGCCCTGGAGGCTTCCTCCCAGGAGAGCACATGCAACTGTATTTACAGCCCCAGCACCACAAGCTGGGCTCTTGCAGTCTGGCAGGAGCTCACCTCTTCACATCAGGAGCTGAACAGAGCTGATGCTGGCACCTGGATGTTCTCTGCTGCACTGGGGATAAACCCTTGGCTCCCATTACTCAGTGGCAGAAGGAAGGCACAGGAGGTAAGACCAACACAAAGCACAGCCTCACCTGCAGTGAGGCAGTGGGCTTGATTCTGCATGTCCTCGTGTCCTCTTTCATAAAGCTGTGTCAGAAAACAGCCTTATCAACGTGAGCTTTTTTTTACAATAAGAGAGAGCAACGTCTGATGCAGGCTGTGTTTGGTTTACATAGGCAGCTAAAGTAGATGCACTGAATTACTCAAGACTTAAATGGGAATGATTCTTCTTTTGTTTTAAGGAAATGTAACATTTCATATTGTCAGCAGAATGCTGTCACTAACAAATGAGCCTTTGGTATCAGCCTGTTATAACATCAACTATTTTAATGCAAGCAACTTTATGTCCTAAGGTTTAGGATGCTTTATCCTGCTGGAGCTCAGGAAGGTATAAATCATGAATATAACAAAGTCTATTTTATCTGCCGTGAATGATCTCTAATAATTTGATTAATGTGGTTTGGTAACTGGAATGATAACCAAAAGCCAAGGGAAAATAGATGCATGTCATAAATGTGTAAGGTGGGTTTACACCGGGATTGGGACTTTCTCTTGATTCATGTTAATGTGCACTCTTCTGAGGTTCCTCTGAGGTTTACTCTGGCACAAATTGTCTCTGAACATAAAGTGATTGATAGATCTTATTCTTTTCTCAAATCTGAAAAACCCACGTCCTTGAATAAATCCACAGTTTTGAGAGTCCCAGCATAGAAATCTAACAATGACGTTTGCTCCTTGTTCTTTCTGAAATACCCCAATTCAAATCCATTAAGTATATATAATGTGGGTTACAAAATGCATACACTAAAATGTAGTATCTCACATGGTCACTGACTGGAGATCGATGTGGTCCAGATTTGAATCTCAAATTTTGATCATTGTGATAATTCTCTTGCTTTTGCCTCAGCAGGTAATACCTGGTCATGGGAGGAAATCACACTCAGACTAAATTCATCTTCTTGGGAATTACAGAGAGCCCATATGCGCAAACTCCTCTTTTTCTCTTCTTTCTGCTGACGTACATTGTCACTCTGGTGGGGAACAGTGGGATTATCATCTTGGTAAGGGTGTCTCCCAGCCTCCACACCCCCATGTACTTCTTCCTCACCCAGTTTGCCTTCGTTGACATCTGCTATTCCACAGTCATCTCCCCCAGGATGCTGGCAGACCTCTTATCAGAGGACAAAACCATTTCTTTCACTGCCTGCATGATGCAGTTCTTCACCTTTGCTTTCTTTGCTGTTGTTGAGTGTCACCTGCTGGCCATGATGGCCTACGACCGGCACGTTGCCATCTGCCAGCCCCTGCTCTATGTGACCATCATCTCCAGCCGTGTCTGCTGGCAGCTGGTAGCATCATCCTACCTATTCTCCTCCGTCAGTGCCATAATCTATACATGGAGCGTGTTTGGAGGTTCCTTTTGTGGTCCCATCCACATTGACCACTTCTTCTGTGATGTTGTCCCTGTTCTAAAGCTCGTGTGCTCTGACACTCACAGAAGTGAGATGGTCATCTTTGCCTTTGTCACCATCAATGTGGTGAGTGCAGTTGTTGTCATTTTGCTCTCCTACATCTCTATCATCCGCACCGTGCTGAGGATGTGCTCAGCACAGAGCAGGGACAGAGCCTTCCACACCTGCTCATCCCATTTGATGGCTGTTTCCTTGTTCTTCGGAACAGTATTCTTCACGTACCTACAACCTCCATCTAGCCACAGGAACCTGGATAAGGTGGTCTCCATAATCTACGCCGTGGTCACCCCCATGCTCAACCCATTCATCTACAGCCTGAGGAACAAGGAGGTGAAGGGGGCTCTGATCAAGTGTGGGAGGAGAATGCTCAACCAAAGGCAACTGAGACGAGTTCTGTCATCCAGAACATAGGTAGGATGATGCAACCAGCTGCCACTTCATGTCCAGTGTGAAAGCCTATGGGGCACTGAAATGCTGAGATTTTACAGTGATACTCATGACTTTATGGAAGTCCTTCTGCAGGTCCTGCACAAAAGTCAATGACAGTATTGAATGAGAAACAGACCCTCAATATCACACCATTCTTGGAAGAAAACAAGAGGAGACTGAGCTTCAAACTTCATTTCTGTTCACAGTCTCCAGCCTGGAGGAAGAAATTACCCTCAATTATCCCAGGCATTGTTTCCATACAGGAAGCACCAATGAGCTTCATTGAGTTACAACTTTTGTCATTCATAAACATGTCTTTCTCTTGCAAGATTCTTGACCTTGTCCCTCAGCTCCAATAAAATTCCTCACTCTTACCTGTGAGCTCTTTATTAAAGCTGCTGGGGTGGGAGGGAACAGGAAGTGCAGTTTTACATTTGCTTGCTGGGAAAAGTAAGAGTAAGAGAAAAGGTTTCAAAAGATTCACTGCATTTGTTTGTGCCTTTCAAAGAGAAAAACCTGGTGGGAATCAAGGTCTAAGCTGGACCTTTGAATATGTCGTGGTTTAAACCAAATCCTCACAGTACTCTCACTCATTCTTCCCCCTTTGCTCCCCCAACTCTCGGAGAGTTAGGAAGGAGAATCCAAAGAATGTAGCCCCCATGGGTTGAGATACAAACCGTTTAATTGCTAAGGCATAACACAAATCACTACTGCCATTACGACTACAAATAATCATGATAATTCCAATAACAAGTGAAGAGAATACAACACCCCACCAGCCACCGATCCATAACTCACCCCAACCCTGCCCAGCTGAGCACCAACCGATACCTCCTCCATTTCCCTTCAGAGCTCCACCTCTCCTGCTCTCTCCCCCAGTATGCATCCTGGGCATCACGTGCTATGGTATGGAATACCTCATTGGCCAGCCTGGGTCAGGTGTCCTGTCTCTCCTTCCTCCCAACCTCCCCTCCTCCCTGGCAGAGCACGTGCTCAGAAAAGGCCTTGGACAAAAACACCCTCAAAACATGCTCACTATCAAGCAACTGTTCCCAGCCCAGAAGCCAAACCACAGCAGTGCACCAGCTACAAGATGGAGAAAAAATGACTGCTACTGCTCAGCCCATGACATTATCCACCCTTATTCCATACCATTCACATCATGCCCAGATCCCACATTTCCAATACACCATCACTCTTAAGTCCACCCCTCGATCATGAGTCAATCTCTATGTTGCATCTCTGGACTGGTGGCCTGAAATATCTGGGCCCACCAGGCTCAAAATCATTCACCATCCCCTTCAGCAGCTCTACAGCTTGCTGCTGGGGACTCCATACAGCTGCCTTCCACTTCCAATGCTTACAAAGCACTGGAGGGTCCCAGTGGACCAGATACTCGCCCATACTGTCCCACATGCCCTTCCACTCATGACTGTCCAGCCTTGGGGACAGTCTCCTGGTGCCCCTATATCCTTGTCTAACCCTAGACAAGACCCAAACCTGACTCTGCTTAACTTTGGGATCAGACAAAATGACTGTGTGTAGAACACACTCTGTGTGTGTGCCACCATGCTGATCCCTAACACAATCAGCAGGCAGGTCCCAAGGGCACCCAAAACCATTCATAACCATCAGAACTCTCAGCTGCTGCTGCTGCACTTGTCACCGGGGCTGATGTAGCTGCCCTGCTTGCCAGCTCTCCCACCACCAGCTTCTCTTCTCCTGAGTCCGGATCTTCCTCCTCTGCCTTGCTGGGAAGTGCTGCATGGTCTCCTGCATCCTGCTGGGGCTCGGCGGGCGACTTCCGGGAGGACACTCTCAGTTGTCGCAGGGTTCGGAACGGCTGCAGGACTTGGCTCTTCCGGCGCCTGCTCCCCCTGCTTGGCTACTGCCCCTCTCTGCTCCTCTGCCGCCTCCCCTGGATGCTCTGCTACAGCCGTTTGGTTCCCAGGGCAGCTCTCTCTGGCAGCCTCAGCTGGTGCTGCCGGCTCCTGGGGCTGCTCCTTCCTGGCTTCAAGCAGCCTCAAGCAGACGGAGGCGAGGACAAGGGCAAGGATGGTGAAGAGCAGCAGGACGGCCTGGTACAAGTCCAAGTCCACGGCCATGTCCATCCCCCCCTGCTGCCGGAGCCCCACCATATTACAAGCCTCCGACATAAAGTACAGTGAAACAAAAACTTTAGCCCAAGCCCCATGATCCACAAACACAAACACATCCAATCCATGCACAAAGTACCCGGCAAAATCCCGAAACCGCGAGATCCAGAGAAAAACCTCTAAGAGCCAATAAATCAGCATTGTGACAAGAGACCATAAATCCGCTCAGATCTGTTCTTATCTCAACCCCTCGGGCCCCAATTTGGGTGCCAAAAATGTCGTGGTTTAAACTAAATCTGCACAGTTCCCCCTTTGTTTCCCCTCCCCCCCCCTCACCTTCCCACTCCCGGAGGGATGGGAAGGAGAGCCGGAGGGATACAACTCCCACGGATCGAGGTAAAATCAGTCCAGCAATCAAGGTATAACAGAAATAACTACCGGTACCAACAACAAATCAATGTGAGAGGAGACAAACAGGGAGAGAGAATACGATACCACCCGCCGCCACGAGGCCAGCCCTGGAAGAAAAAAGAGAGCTTCCCCGCTCCCCTCCTAGCCAGCTTCCCATTGCCTCCCCCAGCCCAGCCCGGCGTGTTAACTCCTTCCCTCCCGGCCAGCTTCCAGTCCCTTTCCTGAGCAGGACGTGCTGTGCTATGGAACCTCCCCGACTACCCCAGACCAGGCACCCTATATCTCCCTCCTCCCAGGCAGAGCATGAGCTACTGCTGAACCCATGACAGCACTTTACCCCAGCCCTCTGGCTGCTGTTTTCCTGAGCACACCAAAGACACTCTTCAAGACCCAGACACTTCCCAAATACAAGTTACTTCTCACTCACAACACGTAGAGGAAAAATGTTTTCCCACACCAGTGGTTTTTTGCTTCTCCTGACCCAAACAGCTCTCAGTGACCATTGATTCTGGGTTCAGGATTGTCTTTCTCCTATGGAAACTTGCCTCATGCTGTATGCATGAGTGCACCACTTGGTCTTTCCTGGTGTGCTTTAGTGTGAGCTGGGCTCAGACACGGGATGTGGGTGCTTATCTCCAGCAGGAATTCCATTTATCTCACCATTTAAGTAAAGAGCATTTAAATGAGTGTAAAACACCACTTAAAATGAATGAGAGGACCTCTTGGTATGCCCAGTTTGTCCTTAATACTGGGTAACCACAGCACAGTTCATCAATCTCAATTATGAGCTATATTTTCAACACTTCATTACATGAAGTAAAATCTAGTCTGAAGCTGAAGCCTGGGGAGGGATCAACCCTTGATATTCAAAGGTCCAGCTTAGACCTTGATTCCCACCAGCTTCTGCTCTTTGAAAGGCACAAACAAATGCAATGAATCTTTTGAAACCTTTTCTCTTACTCTTACTTTTCTCAGCAAACAAATGTAAAACTGCACTTCCTGTTCCCTCCCACCCCAGCAGCTTTAATAAAGAGCTCACAGGTAAGAGTGAGGAATTTTATTGGAGCTGAGGGACAAGGTCAGGAATCTTGCAAGAGAAAGACATGTTTATGAATGACAAAAGTTGTAACTCAATGAAGCTCATTAGTGCTTCCTGTGTGGAAATGATGCCTGGGATAATTGAGGGTAATTTCTTCCTCCAGGCTGGAGACTGTGAACTGAAATGAAGTTTGAAGCTCAGTCACCTCTTGTTTTCTTCCAAGAATGGTGTCATATTGAGGGTCTGTTTCTCATTCAATTCTGTCATTGACTTTTGTGCAGGACCTGCAGAAGAACTTCCATAATGTCATGAGTATCACTGGAAAATCTCAATATTTCAGTGCCCCATAGGCTTTCACACTGGACATGAACTGTTCATGTCCTGGATGTCAGAACTCGCCTTAGTTGCCTATGGTGGAGCAATCTCCTCCCACACTTGACCAGAGCCCCCTTCACCTCCTTGTTCCTCAGGCTGTAGATGAATGGGTTGAGCATGGGGGTGACCACTGTGTAGATGATGGAGGCCACCTTATCCAGGTTCCTGTGGCTAGATGGAGGTTGTAGGTACATGAAGAATGCCGTCCCGAAGAACAAGGAAACAGCCATCAAATGGGATGAGCAGGTGTGGAAGGCTCTGGCCCTACTCTGTGCTGAGCACATCCTCAGCACGGTGCGAATGATAGAGATGTAGGAGAGCAAAATGATCATGCTCGTGCCCACCACATTGATGGTGACAAAGGCAAAGATGACCATCTCACTGCTGTGGGTGTCAGAGCACACGAGCTTTAGCACAGGAACTTCATCGCAGAAGAAGTGGTCAATGTGGTTGGGACCACAGAAGGAACCTCCAAACACACACCATGTGTAGACAATGGCACTGAGGAAGGCGAATAGGTAGGATGGTACTACCAGCTGCCAGCAGACACTGCTGGAGATGATGGTCACATAGAGCAGGGGCTGGCAGATGGCAGCGTGCCGGTCATAGGCCATCATGGCCAGCAGGTGACACTCAATAGCAGCAAAGAAAGCAAAGGTGAAGAACTGCGTCCTGCAGGCAGTGAAAGAAATGGTTTTGTCCTCTGATAAGAGGTCTGCCAGCATCCTGGGGGAGATGACTGTGGAATAGCAGATGTCAGTGAAGGCAAACTGGGTGAGGAAGAAGTACATGGGGGTGTGGAGGCTGGGAGACACCCGAACCAATGTGATAATGCCAACGTTCCCCATCAGAGTGACAATGTAAATCAATAGAAACAAGACAAAAAGAGGGGTCTGTGCACGAGGGCTGTCTGTAATTCCCAACAGGATGAATTCAGTCTGGGTTTGATTTCCTCCCATGACCAGGTGTTTCCTGCTGAGGCAAATGGAAGAGAAACAGCACAGTGATTAAAAATTGATTTACTTTTGGACCACTTCTAACTGAAATCAATTAACAAAGTAACTGTCACATTTTATGGAATTAATATATTCCAATGTATATTCCAGCCCAAATTATATGCATATTATATTTTATTAGTTGAGGTAGTTTTATCAGAGAGTGTTTTGAAGCAACAAATGGCAAATTTTTCTATGCTGAGCAACCTTAAACTATGGATTTATTGAAGCCCATGAGTTTTAAGGTTATTTCAATTTTGTGAATAGAATCAGATCCTTATTCAGTTTCAGTTTGGAGGTAATTTGGGAAGGAAGACACCTCACAGGAACCTCGTAGGAGTGTACAGAAACCTGGAGAAAGCTCCAGTGATAAACGTGTTTACACATCCTCCAGACATTTCCTTTGGCTTTTGATCATCATTCGTTACCAAAACACATTTCTCGAACGATTTGAGATCATTCACAGCAGAAAACATTCACATTGCTAAAGTCATGATTTATATATTTCTGAGCTCCAGCACACTGAAACATCCTAAACACATGGGCATCGAGATGCTTACTTGAAAGCTGAGTTTATATTACAACATCCTAACTCCAAAGTCTGATTTGTTAGTGACTGTATTCTGCTGACAGTCTGAAATGGTGCATTTCTTTATAAAAAAATAAGACTCATCCTCATTTAAGTCTTGAATAAATCAGTGCATCTTGCTGTAGCTGCCTGTGTAAAAGAAAACCTGCATAAACCATTGTGACCACTTATTTTAAAGAAAACTCACGTTGGAAAGGCTTTTAACTAATGCAGCTTTCCCAAAGGGGACACAAAGACATGCAGAAGCAAGCCCACTGCCTCGGTGCAGGTGAAGCTGTGCCTTCTGTTGGTGTTACCTCCTTTGCCTTCCTTCTGCCACACAGTGCTGGGAGCCAAGGGTTTATCCCCAGTGCAGCAGAGAACATCCAGGTGCCAGCATCAGCTCTGTTCAGCTCCTGATGTGAAGAGAGGTGAGCTCCTGCCAGACTGCAAGAGCCCAGCTTGTGGTGCTGGGGCTGTAAATACAGTTGCATGTGCTCTCCTGGGAGGAAGCCTCCAGGGCTGCTCATGCTTTAGCAGAGGAAAACAAAGAGAAGGAAAAGCAAAGGGTGTGAAATCACCTCTGAAAGGCATTGTGGTGCTTGGGCATCTGAGAGACATGGCATGGATGAGCCATGCCTGAGCACAGCTGCACAGCAGCAGTGATGAGGGCTCATAGGATGCTTCTGACATACTTGTGGACCATGCAAAGGTTTTGGACTGAACAGACTGACACAATGAGAATGGGTTGAGAGACATTCCAGATCTTGCACACAGTCCTCAAAAGGGACATGAAGCACAAGTGACTCCTTCTCTGGTGCTGCTGTTCTCCCTCTGTGCACACTTGAGAGCCCAGTTTTCCATCCTCAGTGGGATTATCCACATGCAGTGCCTGGATGTCCAAGAGCTGAGCTGGTGACTCTGGCCTTCCACTTTATTGAAGGGTGAGAAATGGGCAGTTTGAGGCATTGATGAATTGTCCCAGGCCGTTATCCCCCTGAGCAGCCTCAGCTGGTGCTCCATCCTCACCCTCTGCCCATTTTCCCAACATCTCTATTTAAGCTCAGCCCAAGGTGGTTGGACTACACATGAGGATTTCTGGTTTAGCAGGAGGTGTGCACACCTATGAAATCCTTTGATGATCCTTAGACCTAGGTTTGCTCATGGACTTTCCTAGCAAATGCTGGACTTAAACCTGACCAGGGGATTGATTTGATCTGTTTCAGCATGGTTGTGGACCTGTCTTGTAATCCCCAGCTTGCTTGTCTTGGCTGCACTTGGCCCAGGTCTCTGTTCCTGCCCTATTTCTCTTGCTCAGGTACTGTGGGATGGTCCCTGCACACCGTGGTGCTCTCCTTCTGTTCAGTTTAGATAGGTTAGGGAGATAAACCCCTGTGGTACTCTCCAGCCTCCTGCAGGATAGAATCTATCAACCTCTGCACCCAACAGCCCAGCCAGTGCTCACTGTTCTGCCAGTCCCTCTCCATCCAGACCATATCCATGCATGGGCAAAATAGGAGATAGTCTATTCAGTGAGAGAATTAGAGTAATCACTTGAACTTTATGCTCAAGTGTTATTCTCTGGTCATTAGTATCACCTCCATTTCCTCAATGTAATTGTAGAATGTTTTTGAGTATGTGGGTGTCCTGGGTTCAGCAGTAGCAGTCATTTATCTCCTCCTTGGTAGCTGGTGCAGTGCTGTGGTTTGACTTTTGGGCTGGGAACGGTTGCTGATAGCAAGTATGTTTTGAGTTACTGCTCAAGTGTTTGGTTTGTCCAAGGCCTTTTCTGAGCTCATGCTCTGCCAGGGAGGAAGCAGAGACAGGACACCTGACCCAGGCTAGCCAAAGAGGTATTCCATACCATAGCACGTCATACCCAGGATGTAACCGGGAGAGACCCGGAAGGGCTGAGCTCTGGGGGGATGGAGGATGTATCGGTCGGTGCTCAGTCAGGCAGGGTGGGGTGAGTTATGGGTCGATGGCTGGTGAGGTGTTGTATTCTCTTCACTTGTTATTAGCTTTAACACTATTATTTGTAGTAGTAATGACAGTAGTGATTTGTGTTATACCTTAGCTATTAAACTGTGCTTATCTCAACCCATGGGGGCTACATTCTTTGGATTCTCCTTCCTAATCTCCGGGAGATGGGGAAGCGATAGGGGGAGTGAGTGAACGAGCTGTGTGTGAACTTGGTTTAAACCATGACAGTTGTTTTTGGCACCCAACGTGGGGCACGAGGGGTTGAGATAACAACAGATCTGAGCGGATTTATAGTCACTCATCACAATGCTGATTTATTGGCTCTCAGAGTTTTTTCTCTGGATCTCACAGTTTCAGGATTTTGCCAGGTACTTTGTGTATGGATTAGATGTATTTGTGTTTAACAATCATGGGGCTTGGGCTAAAGTTTTTGTTTCACTGTACTTTACGGCAATGACTTGTAATATGGTGGGGCTCCGGCAGCAGGGGGGGATGGACATGGCCGTGGACTTGGACTTGTACCAGGCCATCCTGCTGCTCTTCACCATCCTTGCCCTTGTCCTCACCTCCATCTGCGTGAGGCTGCGTGAAGCCAGGAAGGAGCAGCCCCAGGAGCCGGCAGCACCAGCTGAGGCTCCCAGAGAGAGCGGCCCTGGGAGCCAAACGGCTGTAGCAGAGCATCCGGGGGAGGCGGCAGAGGAGCAGAGAGGGGCAGTAGCCAAGCAGGGGGAGCAGGCGCTGGAAGAGCCGAGTCCTGCTGCCGTTCCGAACCCCCCGACGGCCGAGAGTGTCCCCCGGAAGTCATCCGCCGACCCCCAGCAGGATGCAGGAGACCACGCAGCACTTCCCAGCAAGGCAGTGGAGGAAGATCCGGACTCAGGAGAAGAGAAGCTGGTGGTGGGAGAGCTGGCAAGCACGGCAGCTACATCAGCCCCAGTGACAAGTGCAGCAGCAGCAGCTGAGAGTTCTGATGGTTATGAATGGTTTTTGGGTGCCCTTGGGACCTGCCTGCTGATTGTGTTAGGGATCAGCATGGTGGCACACACACAGAGTGTGTTCTATCCACAACCATTTTGTCTGATCCCAAAGTTAAGCAGAGTCAGGTTTGGGTCTTGTCTAGGGTTAGACAAGGATATAGGGGCACCAGGAGACTGTCCCCAAGGCTGGACAGTCATGAGTGGAAGGGCATGTGGGACAGTATGGGCGAGTATCTGGTCCACTGGGCCCCTCCTGTGCTTTGGAAGCATTGGAGATGGAAGGCAGCTGTATGGAGTCCCCAGCAGCAAGCTGTAGAGCTGCTGAAGGGGATGGTGAATGATTTTGAGCCTGGTGGGCCCAGATATTTCAGGCCATCAGTCCAGAGATGCAACATAGAGATGTCTCATGATCGAGGGGTGGACTTAAGAGTGATGGTGTATTGAAAATGTGGGATCTGGGCATGATGTGAATGGTACGGAATAAGTGGTAGATAATGTCATGGGTTCAGCCGTGGCAGTCATTTTTCTCCTTCATGTACCTGCTGCAGTTCTGTGGTTTGACTTCTGGGCTGGGAACAGTTGCTTGATAGTGAGCATGTTTTGAGGGTGTTTTTGTTCAAGGCCTTTTCTGAGCACATGCTCCAGCCAGGTGGAGGAGGGGAGGCCGGGAGGAAGGAGAGACAGGACACCTGACCCAGGCTAGCAAATGAGGTCTTCCATACCATAGCACGTGATGCCCAGTATGCATACTGGGAGGAGAGAGCAGTTTAATGCAGTATTTGGGATTTCCTTTATGAATGCACCCAATTACTTGGAGATAAAAACATGATGGTTGAAGGTCCTAAATAATATGTTGGAAAAAATACCTTGATAAAATAATATCTAGTCATTCCTATATGGAAAAACTAATCTTAATGCTTAAATGCTAAAGGCCTGGCTGGCCTGTTATGGGAAAAATTGGTCCTGCAAAACATAAGCATCTGCCCATGAACATCCATATTCTTTGTAAGAAGTAGGCGAGTTTGGGATGATTTCTTCCCTGTTTTGGGGGGGGGGGTGTTTTTACATAAGGACAAGTAAATACAATCATGCCTTAATTTACCACATCAATTAGTGTTGCATTAAATAGAGAAAAGATCACTTTGGAGTGACTGTCTGACTCTGTGGTGATGTTTGGGTCAACTAAAGAGAGACCAGAAACCCTGATTTCAATTCCATGTACATGTAGCTTCAAGGGAAAAACCACCCCTCCTCCTCATCTGAATTGTACTTGCATATATTTCTTCCTCTGTTTTTATTTATATTTAAAGAACGTGTGTGCATATGAATCTATATGACAAGATGCCTGCTGCTCGTGTTATCCTTAAATATGCATTGACCTTAAAATGAGCAATGAGAAGACGACCTTAAAATACACATACTGCCTGTTGAGAAACGAGCATCACTCCTCCTTCCCCTCCCACTTCCCTCTGTCCATCAGCCCCTTTTCCAGCAAGATGACCATGTCTGCAGCACAATTCACCTTCTCCCTCCACCCTTCCCACAGCAGCTTTTCCTTCCCCATTCCCCAGCCTGTGCTCACATGTTCATTGCAGGAAGTCCCTTGACCCACCAATGCTCTTCTCAGGGTGCTGTGGGTGCCTTTTCTGCAAGGACACATTGATGGCTCATTGCAGCTCTGTGGCCACCACAAGCACCATGTCCCTCTCTGCTAAGCTGCCCCCAGCCGGTCCTGGTTCTTGGAGCAGCTCCTCCCCATGGGCAGGACTCAGCATTTCCCCTTTCTGAAGTCTGTGTGATTCCATCTGCCCATGTTATGAATGGGTTCAGAAGATCCAGCTGAAGTTGCTGCACCCACCTCAGCAGACAACTGAAGACAACTGCTGTCTCCCATTACTAATGGCTCACACACTCAAAGTCCATCTCCTCATCCTCATGCATCTCCTTCACTTCTGGAGTACTTATAGAACTAAGTTATAATTACATAAAGAGCAGGCATCTCAAACACACACCTTGCATCTGACAACACCCAAACCAGCCATTCTTAATAACACAGCTTGTCTAAGCAGTGCAAAACATCACCCATCCCCCATCACATACCCACATCACACACACAAGCATCCCTTTCTCTGTGGTGTCTGCTTCGCTGACACATGCTGACACTGCAGGTGTCTAAAGCTAGCTGGGTGAGTCCTGCCCATGGGTCTGTGTCCCATGGGTCTGTGTGTCTTTGCTCAACCCAACCTTCCCCTTCTCACTTTCACCCTTTGTCAAGATACAGGAAATGCAAACTGGTTTTTCTTGGGTTCAAAAACCATCAATGAGAATCCCAGACTGGTCTGGATTGGGAGGGAGATTAAAGCTCATCCAGCTCCAACCCCTGCCACAGGCAGGGGCACCTTCCACTGGAGCAGCTGCTCCAAGCCCCTGTGTCCAACCTGGCCTTGAGCACTGCCAGGGATGGGGCAGCCACAGCTGCTCTGGGCACCCTGTGCCAGCGCCTCAGCACCCTCACAGGGAACAGCTTCTGCCTCAGAGCTGAGACAAGGAGGCACAAAATAAAAGACAAACCTTCATTAAAAAGTAGAATCGGTTCTAAATAACATGAATTGTGGTGGCTTTGGAACAGGAGTCATAGAAAATATCTGAGGTACATGTTTCACAGAAGAAAAAAAGTGATAGAGTGCAGTTAGAGAACATAATGAGAATCCTTGTATAAGATAAGCCATTGGAGTTGATGTAGTTTTAGGCCCTTATGGCCTTAGTACAAACATAAATGTAAGAGAAAAGGATAGAAAACCAGGAAGTGTAGATAACTAGTATCTAAACCTTGCAGATGGCCAGGATGGGCTGCAGCTGAGCTAACTGAGCAGCAGAAGGACAGGATGATTACATGGGCAGTGTTCCCCAATCCATTCAGCTGGTGTAAGTATTGCCTACTGTGTGTGCTTCAAGGACTGGAGATTTCTCCAAATCAGAGCTTATCTCAACCCACCCCCATGTCTTTCCAAGCCATAAACAGTGATAAAGGTAGATGAACTCACCAGTGTTTGATGAAGATCTTGCTTCTTCCACCAGGACCTCAGCAGGGCTCTTTGCTCCAGGATAGCAATGGCATCTAAAAGAAGCCATTCTAATACCTCCCAATTCTCTTTCAAAAGCAGGAGAGAGACCTTGGCCATCAGCTTTAAAGGGAGGAAGACCAAACTGAGACTCTGCCTTTCATTTGTGCACTGAGGGAAACTAAGGCAGCTCTGTTTCCAGCTAGCCTAGAGAAGAGGTGGTACTCCATGTTCCTGGATCTTCCCATACATCTGAATTCCACACAGTGGAGAGGAGTTACCACCCCAGTGCAGGATCTACATGTTTGAAACCCAAGTCCCCAAATCATTTCCAATCAACTGGGAGAACAAACACCACATTCCCCTTGCTTCTGGGTCTGTTCTAACCCACCAGCTAAAGGAGACACAGCAAGAACCCCCAAAATTATTTTCTTCACCCCCTTTTAAATACACATCCTACTAAAAGCCAAACATGAGTGTCTCTCCTTACCTATCTATGAGCCAAGGTCCCATGACAGCTGATGAGACTCAGGCCAATGCAATCAGCAGACTTCATCCAGATCTCTTCAGCTGGAGCAATGGAGGTGTCTGCATTGCAGTGAGAGGCATGAACCCCACCAAATCTCCCTCAACAATAAAGGGAGCTCATGGACCCAGTAAACACATAGGGGTGACCTGGTGCATTCAAATGTAAGCAGATAAGTCCTTGCCTAAAGACGTTTGAGCTGACTCCTAAATCCAATCACTCAGTACTCAAAGAAGGGGCAGCAGCTCCTGCCCAGCATTTGCTCAGCTGCCTTTAAACCAGATTTAACTCCAATGAAAGCAGCTCCACCTGCAAGTGGAGAGCTAAAGCCATTAGGAGCTCATCAGCAGCAATGCCAGAAGCCACCTCATTGCCTGCTCATCATGACCCACCAGGAAGATGTATTGCAATGCTGCTGCTGCTTTTGCTTCCTAGAATGTCACCTTGTGTTTCCTCTGCTCTCCTGCTCAGATGATAACCCCATTGAAGGCAGTGGCATCCCTTCGACACAGCAAAACACTGCTTTCCTTAAATACACACAACAAGGAGCAAAAAGCTTTTGGTTTTGAGAGCAGCAGCTCCAACAGGAAGCCACAATGAGCAGAGCAATAGGGTTGTAGGCACAGACTTGTGTTGTTAAGACACGAAGAGCTCATGTTCCTGTTTAAACACTTGGTGTGATGAAGGAGAGAGCAGCTGGACATAAAGTCATTGAACATTGTTGTAGAAGGCTGCAGAGAGACCTTCTTGTGGCCTTTCAATACCTGAAGGGCACTACAGGAAAACTGGAGAGGGGACAAGGGCTGCAGGGACAGGCCAAGGGGAATGGCTTTAACCTGCCAGGGGGAGACTGAGCTGAGCTCTGAGGCAGAAGCTCATGGATGGATCTGGATGAGCTTTAAGGTCCCTTCCAGTCCAGCCCAGTCTGGGATTCCAGGATTCTCTGCTGTGCCAATGTGGGTCACTCTGCACTTGCCGTAGGTGCCGTGACGCCTGTTCCATTGCCCAGGCTGAGCTGTGACCGCTCGCATGCTGCACCTCCGCACCAAAGGCACTGAGGAAGAGCAGCCCGGGAGGGACCTCCCCGAGCCGGCTGGGCAGAGCCTGGTGCCCCCCCCTTGCAGTGACTCCCGCAGCACCCCTGGGTGCCCAGTGGCCATGGGCACGATGCTGCCGCCATCACAAAGCCCTGGCGGTCGCTGTGGATTTGCCCATTGTGACAAATGGGGCCCCCACGCTGAGCTGAGCGGGGGCTATTGAAGGAGCCAGAGCCCTGCAGGAACCAGTGCACAGGAGACCCCTCCTCTGAGGGTCGGGAGCTGCATCTGCCGTGGCTGCCCTGCACATCCAGGGCCGTGTGCTTTGACTTTGCCATCCTGTTTGAGTGTGGCTGCAAAGACATTGTGGGTGCTGCTGTGAAGGGAGGAGAAGCTGTCAGGAGAGGTGCTGGTGCCATGGCAGCTGTAGGAGCAGGGCATGGCTGAGGAGGAGCTCAGCCCTGGGCTTGTTGATGTGCTTGGAGCTCAGCTCTGCCTGCAGAGGTGCTGGGGGCAAAGCAGGAGCCTTGTGTGTGCAGGAGCTGCTGGGGTCAGAGGTGCTCAGAAGGTGTCAGGGCAGGAGAACTTCTCCCTCCCTCTCAGAGCCTGGGAAGTGCAAGGGTCACCCCAGATCCCAGGAACACCCCCTTAGTTTCATCCCCCCCTGGGCAGAGGGATGAGCTCATCACCAACATCCTCACAGGTCAGATTTAGGGAGAACCCCCCAGCTGCAGACCCAAAACCTGGTAGGGTCCCCCAATATCTGCGGTTCCCCCCTCCCCAGTTATCTGTGGGGTGGTCTCTGGTGGCTGTAGCCCCTGTTTGAGGGCTCCATTTTGTTATGAAAATTTTGTCTTAGCCATGTTCTGGTCCAATTAATGTTATTTACAATTGATTAATATCAGAGGCAATAAGCAAGCAGCGCTGGGTGCGCTAGGGAGTCTCTGCTCCATCAAGGACACACACCGGGATCTTTGGAGTACAGTCTCTTATACTTCTCAGTCTTGGGTTTTAGAGAATCCTGTTGTCTTCTTTACCCAAATGTCGATGTGGCCCTTTCCTTTGTTCTGTGCTTGTTTGCTGGGGTCTTTCTCCAGTGAAGACATTGCTGAACTATCTTGGTAACAGATTAACACAAAAACGCTTACAAGCTTAACTGTAGTCTTAACACCCAAATTTAGAGCCCCATATCCACCCAAACCCAAACCCTGCAGCTCCAAAGCCACCTCTCCTCAGCGCAGCAGCCAGGAGCCCCCTGAAAAGGGAAGCGCTGAGAAGTGGGGTGCCCTCAGCACCTGCCTTGGAGTCCTCTGAAATGATGTGGTATTTGCCTGGTAGCCAGGTTTGCAGCATCCTGTAACAAGATGTATCTCTTGGTTATCTAACTTCCTTAATCCAGTCAAACAGTTAAACAGAAGCACCCTTTGGAAAACAAAGCGATTGATTAGGAGAGATTATCCCCTTTCTTTCTCCCTCCCTTTCATCATTGTATTGACAGGAGCACTTATGGTAATCACGGTCACAAAGGAGGGCTGGTTTCACACAAAGTGCAATGGGGACAAGGTCTCCTAAGTTCCTGACACCAATCATTCCTGTATATTTCATAATTGATCTCCCAAATTACTCTGCCCCCTGCAGAGCTTGGGCACATTCCCATGAACCTGCAAATCCCTCAAAACCTCCAGTTCCCTTCTGAACCCCAAGTCCCCCCATTTACTGCCATGGGCCAACAGGGGCACTGAAGAGTCAGGGTACCCTGGCACAAATGTAACCCCTAGTTTTGGGACATTGGATGTTCCCCAAATCCCTGCACCACCCCGGGGAGCTTTGGGGATCCCCCCAATGCCTGAATCCCCTCTGAGCCCCAAAACTCTTTCTCTCAGCCCATCTCCACCCTGGGGGAATGTTGCTCACCCAACAGCGACTCAGGTGCCCTGGGAACCAGGTACCTCCCATTTTTGGCACATGGGAGCTCCCCCAATATAATGTGCCTCCTACAGCGAGATTTGGGGAACCCCCCCAAGCTTCCAAATGTTCCTTGAACTCCAAATCCCCCTGAACCCTCAAATTCCTCCCATTTATGGCAATGTGGGTCCCTAGGGCATCCAATGAGATTCGGCTGGCCTGCAACTTATGGAACCCCCCATTTTCGGGATATGGCAAGTCCCTCAAATAACTGAGCAACCTGGAGGAGTTTTGGGGACCAGCTTGAATCCCCCAAATCCCCCCAGGACCCACCAAAATTTCCGCAAACCCAAAGCCCGCAGCTCCAAAGCTGCCCCAGCTCAGCACAGTGGCACAGACCCAGTAGAAAAGGGGTGTCCTGAAAAGTGGGGTCTCCCCAGCACCCGCCCTCGGGGTCCCCCAAGCTGCTGTGTAGGCCCGAATTTACTGGGGGACCCCAATATTGCTTTGGGTTCAGTAGTGAATTCAGGTTGCCAGAGGGTGTGGAGCCCTCAGAAGAGGCACCCCAAAAAATGGCCACCCCAGACCCACCCTGCCACAGCAAAAGGCCTTGAAGGCACCCAAAGCAATAGTGGTGCCCCCAAAATCCTGGGGTAACCCCAAATCTCCCTGAAGCACTGCAAGAGCAGGGAGGACCCCCAAATGGGGGTCTGGGGCAGCCTAAAAGTGACCCTCTCTCCCTCACCACCCCGGGCACGCCCAAATGAACCCAGGGACCCAAAATCCTGGAGGGGACCCACCAAACACCCCCACCCCAAATGGGGATGCCCCCAAAAGGCTGCTCTCTCCCAAAGCCACCAGACCCAAATTCCTGCTGGTTGCCCCCAAACCAGACCCCTTGAGGGACTGCAACACCCCCCCCATATCAGGGAACTGGGGGGAATCTCCAGAGTTGGGGGGGATCTAATTTGGAGTGTTCCCCCCAAAAGACCACCAAGAAGGAGGTCAGGTGGGGGATGAGTAGGAGCACCTGCAGTAGGGACTGGGAGCACTGGGATATAGAAACCCCAGCAGTATTTGGGGCCATAGTGGCCATATCGGTCTGTACTGGTGCAAACTGGTCTGTACTGCTCCATACTGGGATGTGTAAATGTGCAGATGACACCAGCTTGGGCGGGAGCATTGATCTGGTGGAGGGTAGGAAGCTCTGCAGAGGGATCTGGACAGGCTGCATCCATGGGCTGGGGCCAATGGGATGAGCACTGGGATTAAGGCTCCAGCATCGTGGGCTGGATCAGCAGCAGTGTGGCAGCAGGGCCAGGGCAGGGATTGTGCCCCTGCACTGGGCACTGGGGAGGCTGCACCTCGAATCCTGTGTTCAGTTCTGGGGCCCTCACTGCAAGAGAGACCTTGAGGTGCTGGAGCGGGGCCAGAGAAGGGCAATGGAGCTGGTGCAGGGCCTGGAGCACAAGAGAGATGGGGAACGGCTGAGGGAGCTGGGGGGTTCAGATGGAGAAGAGAAGGCTCAGGGGGGACCTGATGGCTCCCTCCAAGTGCCTGCAGGAGGATGGAGCCAGGAGGGGCTGGGCTCTGCTCCCAAGGAACAAGGGATGGGACAGGAGGAACCGGCCTCAAGCTGCACCAGGGCAGGTTTAGATGGAGCTGAGGAACAATTCCTGCCCCAGAGGGTGCTCAGGCATTGGAACAGGCTGCCCAGGGCAGGGCTGCAGGCACCATGCCATGGGTTAGTGGTGGCCTCGGCAGTGCTGGGGTAAGGGCTGGACTGGATGAGCTTAAAGGTCTGTTCCAACCTGGTTGATTCCATGATTCTGTGACCCTTTCTGCTGAGGCACTGGTGAACCAGGGGTTTTCTGTTGGTGTTCTCTGGGTGAAGGGAGGTGCTTCTAAACCTGTGAGGGTTTGAAAGGCTGTTGTAACGCTGGGACTAAAGGCAAGAGTCTGAATTCCTTGGTTCAGGGGTGACTTGAACATTAAAGTTGTTTTTGTTCCATCAGGGCCAATTTCAACAGGTCAGAGGAAGAGCCATGCTCAGCAAACCCCCATTCTGCTATGAGAGGCTGTTGGGGATGTACAGGCCCCAGTGACTGGTATGGTTTTAATTCCTGTATTAGGCATTTCCTGCTTCCTCATGCTCTGGATTCTATTGCCATGTTTTTCTCTTTCATAACAGTGAGTACAGTGGGAGAGCAATGACAGAGAATCCAAGGCCATATTTCCTCCAGCATCCTGGAGGACCCATAAGCTGTTGTAATTCCTTCCTAGACTGGGTAATCTGCCCTTGTTCTGTTTCTCTGAAGGTGTCTGTAGCAATCACTGCACTGCTGCTATCCAAGTACCCCCTGATTTGACTGGTTTCTGCTTGGTTTGTGACATTGCTTAGGTGGAACTTCAACTTCTGCACCATGGAGTGCTTGCCACACTGTGATTGCTGCAGTTCTTGGGGGCAATCTCCTCTGATTCAGACATCATCTATATAATGGTACATTTTCACCTTCTGAGGAAGTGAGACCTCCTGTGGGTTTGTGGTGTTCATGGGAGGGAGCTGAGTCCCCTTCCAGCCCCAGGCCTACAATCCTAGGATGAGATGGCTCAACTGACCAGGCTGGATCCCTTCCTTCAGCAGGGGTAAAGGAGATCCCAGCCTGTCCTGTCCTGCCTGTCCTGTCTCATGATGGAACAAGAAACAGGCTGCCCACAGAAGTAGTTGTGTCACCATCCCTGCAGGTACATAAAAGACATGTTCTAAAGGACATGGTTAATGTGTTGATTTGCAGTGTTCTGTTAATGCTGGACTTGATGTTCTTAAGGGTCTTTCCCAACCTAAATGGTTCCATGATTCTACTGACTCTTGTTGTTTAGACCAAACTCTGTCTCCTCAGAGCAATGACAGTGCAGGAAGGCAGTTTGTTCCCAGCTGAGGGAGGGAGCATCAGTGCTTGCTTCAGGCTGTTTCCCATGGGGTTCCCCTGGAGCCCCAGGGAGGCCTGGAGGGAGCCCAGAGGGGCAGAGGCAGAGCCACCTTGGGCTGGGCCTCTGCTGCTGAGCTGGGACCCAGGGGAGAGCTATGAGCCTCAGAGAGCTTAAAGGCACTTGGCAGTGAGGGATGCTGAGGAGGAGGAAAAACCTTCTGGAGCAGTAACCTTCCCAGCCCTCTTTGTGGTAAGGCTCTGGGTGTAGGGCAATGAAGCTGCGGTTTCTCTGTGTAGATAAGGAGGAGGATGTGGTGCAGAGCAGGGCTTCCCTCTGCACCATGGCAGGGACAGGACAAGGCAGGTCCCTTGTGCCGGGTTGTGCTGGCTGCAGGCTGTGAATGTGGGTGTGCAGCCAGGGGTGCCCAGCGCTGTCCTTGCGAGCAGGGTCCCTGCAGCCCAGGGGCTGTGTGCAGGGGCAGGGACTCTGCTGCCTGCCAGGGTCAGCACTCAGACTGACTGGGAGCTCCACATGGTGCTGGGGAGGAAGCTGAGGAGGGGAAGGAACAACTCCTGTCAGGGAAAGGAAAATGTTCTTGTGCACTGGAGAGGGTGCAGTGTGGGTCAGGGCTGCTCAGAGCTCCACATCACTCTGAGCACGTTTGCAGAGGGTCCTTCTGAAAGACACTGAGGCAGCGTTCACCTTTGAAGACAAGATTCTGATCTCTGATGTTTTCACTCTTGGTGGGCAGGTTGGGCAGTGGGAGCTGGGAATTCACTTCTGTGCTTTGGAGGAGGCAG
Source organism: Melopsittacus undulatus (assembly GCF_012275295.1). NCBI lineage: Eukaryota > Metazoa > Chordata > Aves > Psittaciformes > Psittaculidae > Melopsittacus > Melopsittacus undulatus. The sequence continues at coordinate 72,207,023 of NC_047533.1, read as the reverse complement.
CGAGAGTCTTGTCAGGACTTGTGTGAGCTGCTCCTGAGCCCCTGCAGAGGCAGAGATGCCCCTGGGCAGAGCCCTGCTGCCGGGAGGGGTGTGCAGGGCAGAGCTGAGCACACAGCCCATGGGATGGGCTCTGGCAGCACTGAGAGGGAGCAGAGCTGGGCACAGAGCAGCAGCTCCTGGCAGGGACAGCTCCAGGCAGCAGAGCCATGGGCAGGGAGTGGGAGGAAAGTGCAGCCCAGGCCTGGGGAGGCTGCGTTCAGGCAGCTCTCTTGGTGTCTGCCTTCCACTGCAGGTGGCTGCTGGACATGCTCTGATGGGCAAGGAGCTGACTCTAGAAAGTGCAGGGCAGCTGAGAACCAGACTGATGGACACTGCAGCAACCTTGAGTAGGCACTAACCCACAGACAGTTGAGCCCTTCTGTCTGTCCCATTATGAGATTCTTCACAGTTGCCTTCAGAAACTTACATAGGAATTGTAACCCTGAAAAAGTCACTTGTCAGCTGTGACACTGGGAAAACAAACAAACCAACCAACCTCAGAGACAATAATGACCAAGTCACTCTCAGCCTTTCCTCTGCAACCTGAAAGTGATCACAGTTGTGAGTGTGTAAATTGCCCTTCTGTACCTGACATCCCTCATGTCCTAACCTGTCACTGCCTGTTTCTCCCATGACAGTGCCCCATGCCCAGAGGCAGCAGATGTCCAACGGCAGCTCCATCACCCACTTCCTCCTCCTACCATTCACACACACGCGGGAGCTGCAGCTCTGCCACTTCTGGCTCTTCCTGGGCATCTCCCTGGCTGCGCTCCTGGGCAACGGCCTCATCATCACCAGCACAGCCTGCGACCAGCACCTCCACACCCCCATGTACTTCTTCCTGCTCAACCTCTCCCTGCTGGACCTGGGCTGCATCCTCACCACTGTGCCCAAATCCATGGCCAATTCCCTCTGGGACACCAGGGCCATCTCCTACACAGGATGTGCTGCACAGCTCTTTTTCTTTCTCTTCTTCATTTCAGCAGAGTATTTTGTCCTCACTGTCATGTCCTATGACCGCTATGTGGCCATCTGCAAGCCCCTGCACTATGGGACCCTGCTGGGCAGCAGAGCTTGTGTCCACATGGCAGCAGCTGCCTGGGACAGTGGGTTTATCTATGCTCTGCTGCACACAGCCAATACATTTTCACTACCCCTCTGCAGAGGCAATGCTGTGGAGCAGTTCTTCTGTGAAATCCCCCCGATCCTCAAGCTCTCCTGCTCACATTCCTACCTCAGGGAAGTTGGGCTTGTTGTGATTGATATCTGTGTAGTATTTGGCTGTTTTGTATTCATTGTGGGTTCCTATGTGCAGATCTTCAGGGCTGTGCTGAGGATCCCCTCTGAGCAGGGACGCCACAAAGCCTTTTCCACGTGCCTCCCTCACCTGGCTGTGGTCTCCCTCTTTGTCAGCACTGGTCTCTTTGCTTACCTGAAGCCCCCCTCCATCTCCTCCCCATCCCTGGATCTGGTGGTGTCAGTGCTGTACTCGGTGGTGCCTCCAGCAGTGAACCCCCTCATCTACAGCCTTAGGAACCATGATCTTAAGGATGCAATGAGGAAGCTGCTGACTCGATGTGTTTCAGCATCCATACACTGCCTGCTTTACCATGGAAAGAGCTCCAAATGTAGGTCATGACAGGCCACGCCTGTCTTTGCTGCTTTACGTATGTTTTCCTGTTTTATATTTGTGGTGATGTTGTCTTCATAGAAATGTCAGTTTTCATCTCCTCCTTAAGTGGCCACTCGTGTTGTCTGACCCACAGACTTTGTGTCAATGGGGCTCTCATTGTATTTCAGTAAAATAAATGATCCTGCAGCAACTTCTCTGTGTTATTGTCCTCCCATAGCAGGAATGAAGGGGAATGAAAGCAGCTTTGTGGCTGCTCCAGCTCTGGGATGGCTGCTCTGTGCCTGCAGCAGGAAGAGCTCTTGAGGAGCCCAAGGGTCGGAGCTGTTGTGCTGGTGTGAGGAGATGGGATGTCCTGGGGGGGGCTGCAGAGCTCTCAGGGTGTCCTGGGCAGGAGAGCAGGGGACACAGGGGTCCCTGCAGGGGACTGCCCTGCAATGGCCCAGGCTGGGGCTGCCTGGCTGGGAGCAGCCCATGGGAAAGGTCTGGGTGGGCAGGAGCTGGACAGGAGGCAGCTGTGCCCTGGCAGCAAGGGAGGACAGCAGCATCGTGGGCTGTATGAGCAGGAGCACGGCAGGAGAACAAGGGAAGGGATGCTCTGGGATACTGCAGCCAGGCTTTAGATAACCGATTTAGGAATGCTGTTGGCAAGCAAGAGTGGGCTTAGCATCCAGCCTCAGGACAGGCAGGAACTGGAGCACGGTGCCTGTGGGGAGAGGCCTGGGGAGCTGGGCTTGTCCAGCCCACAGAAGGGAAGCCTGATGGGGACCTGAGATCTTGGGAAGGCTGTTGGGGACTGGCTGCCTGTACTGGCAAGGAGGACATGGAGAATACAGAGCCAGGCTCCTCACCATGGTGCCTGGTGGGATGACAAAAGGCAATGGGGGATAGTGAGAGAGGAGAGGTTGAGCCAGGACAGAAGGAAACCTTGTTCCAATAGGCTCAGGCAAGTGCTCCATCCGGTCACCCCGAGAGGCTGTGCAGTCTCTGGCCTTGGGGATTTCCAGCTCACACTGAATCAAGCCTTGAAGCACTTGCTCAGATCCTGTTTCTGATGGGTTGCACTGAAGACCTCCTGCGGTCTCTTCCAAACTTTGTTCTCTTATGATCCTACAATGATGGGCTTATGAAGGGCCACAACGATGCTCTAAGGGCTGGAGCACATCTCCAATGATGACAGCTGAGAGAGCTGAGGGTGTTCAGCCTGGAGAAGAGGAGTTTCTACGGAGACCTTACTAAACCTATAGCTAAACAGGGAATACAAGAAATCTGGAGAGGGGCTTTTTACAAGGCTGTGCAGTGACAGGGTGAGGGGAAGTGGCTTAAGCTGAAAACAGGAAGATTTAGCATGAACATACAGAGGAAGTTGTTCCCTTTTAGTGTGCTGGAATAATCACACAGGGTGCCCAAAGAACCTGTGACTGCCTCATCCCTGGCAGTGTTCAAGGCCAGGTAGGATGGGAGTCATCTCTGAAGCAGTGGTTTGCCAAACTCTGATGTTCACAAGGGATGTCAGATGAAATCTGACTTTATTGTAAATTTCTCTACCTGGATTCATGACACGGATAAGTTTGGACTGCAAAGAGAGGCTCAGCATGGCCTTCGATTCATTTTGACTGTCTTATTTAATTACTGGCTTAACAATGCTTGGGCTTTTCTTTGACTATTACACATTACTTAGCAACAACTGAAAAACATCAGTGTTATCAGCTCTGTTCCCAGCCTGAAAGTCAGAACACAGCTTGTTTTGACTGCACCAGCTACTAAGAAGGAGAAACATTGACTGCTACTGCTGAACCCAGGACTACAGAGAAACATGGTCACCCCCTGGGGAAAGCTTTGAGAGCTTCTGAACTCTTCAGTTGGTTCCTGGTGGCAATGAGCAGAGTGCAGGGAGCTGAGGGAGGGTGGAGGGAAGTCAGCAAGAAGCAAGGTGATGGTTCAGGGCTTTAACAAACCCTTACAAGCAGGACAGAGCCCAGCAATGGAGAGCAGTTGATGTCTGTAGGTGGAGGAGGAGTAGGTGTTCCTGCAGTGTGGCTGCAGGCCCTGGACACACCAGAGGCTGTCTGAGAAGTTTCCCTGATGGGAACATGCCTCAGTGTGGCACATGGGGAATGCCCAGAGCTGGGGGGGCCTGAACACTGCTCATCTGCCCCATGAGCCGACCTTCCTGTCTCCCTCTCCTGCACTGCCCAAACTCGCCTGGAATGCAGGATCCATCCCTGAGCCAATGCAGGAACCTCCTGCAGTCAGGTGTCTGCTGCAGGGGAAGTGCAAAGCTCCTGTGAGACACTGGTGAGTGCGGGCAGACAGTGGGGTGTGCGCAGCAGAGAGGGGGCTACAGGCAGGAAGCTGTCCCAGATGAGGTGCCCTGTCCCCACAGCATGGGATACCTTGCACCCAAGGACAACACCTTTCCTGTTGGCTCTTGCCAGCAAGTTCTCAATCCAGACCATTGGCTTTTCCCACTGCTCTCCCATGGTGCTCAGCTCTCTATCCTGATGGCATCCCCCATTCCTCTAGAAGCCTCCTTTAGATCAGCTTGATGAGGGATATTCACTCCACCTGATGAATTGACACTATAGTAGCAGCCTGCAACTACTGGAAATGTGTCTTCAGAGATGATGGAGGTTTTCTTGCTAGCAGGAAGAGAAGGAAACCTCTACAGAGTGCAGCCTGGAAGGTTCAGACTCCAGGTTAGGAAAGAGAAATGTGTGTCAAAAGGTGGACTTGTGGTGCAAGAGGTGACCCAGAGGGAGTCTGGCTCAGCCCATGGCTTTGTGTTTCAAGGCACAGACAGCCATGGGTGCAGAGATGGGACTGAAGGGACAGAAATGCCAGGGGAGAGCTGGCTGGGAAAGCAAGATGGGTGTCAGCAGCCTGAAGGGAAAGAGGTGCAGGCATGGGCCAGTGCAGGACAGCCTGCAGCAGAGATGAGGGAGGATTCTGGCAAGGCTGAAAGGCCCCAGAGAACAAAAGGTCTCTGTCCCCTGCCCTACGGCACTTGCCTCTTTCATCAAGGCCTGGGAGGAGAACTTTCATTCTCAGCATTTCAGGCTCTACTTCTCCAAGTGCTGTGCTCAGGGCTTGGCCTTTCTGCTCATCAAACACACCAAGGGTGTTCTCACCATCAGACACCTGCACTTTGCCTTTGTCTGCTGTAATCACAGCCTCCAGGTACTTGCTTTAATGAGTCCCTGGGGCGGCTTTGTCAGTAACAGCCCTCAGTGGGGCCCATTAATGCTGAAGGGACTTGGGGCTTTGTTTCTGACTTGGACTTCTTGAGAGGTTTCTTCAGTCTCCTCTCAGCACCTGAGGTTCATGGACTCAGCCCAAATACCCCATGGGGCTCATTAAACCCTGACGAGCCATGTCTCACCCTGTGCATTTTGTCAAGTCTTCCAGATTGTCTTCCAGGGAATTTGGAGGTTTCTGAGTGCAGGGAGATTACAAAGAGCATCTGATAAAAGTGATTTGAAAGGGTTTATTTTATCACTTTTCCGTTCAGAAATTCCTGTTCCATTGCCACTGATCCCGAGTGTCTCTTCCAGAAGCTGCACAGGCAGGAAAAGCAACCCTTAAGGTCCAGCGCTGCACTGAGCACCTCGCTCCTCACCTCCCCACCCAACATTGCTCTCAGCGTCCACCCGGGACTTGCACCACTTCTCCTCACACCGGAATTCTCCATTGAATCTGGTGTCTGATGCTGCAGCTCCTGTGCACAGCTCCAGCATGGAGGGAAGCAAGGAAAAGTGTCCTACACAGTCAAATACACTCGAGCACCACGTGCCTGGTGCAAGCAGCACCTCACGGGGTCCTGGTCCTGCACAGGGGTAATCTCATGAGGAAGGGTTTAGAGGCACAGGTGGGTAGAAAGAGGTGGCTGTGAACATGATTGAAGAGTTGTCCAAGGAGGCAATCAGACCATAGAAATACTTGCAAGCCTTTATGGCCTGAAGCTCAAAGCAGCAGCTTGGGGGAGAGGACTCCGAATGAGCAGAGTGATGGGAGGAAACAAGTGGAGAATTCCTCCTGGCCCCCATTTCCCAATGACAGCCCTCAGTGCAAGCAGTTGGGCCAACACTGTGCAATGTCTTTCTTGACTCCCTGTCTAATAGGATGGAGCCTTTCCAGGTCCCTGGTGGCTGACAGCAGAAAAGGAAAAGCCTTGGAATGATCTCACCTGGTTAACCCTGCCTTGAGCAGGGCAGAGAGACAAGAGGATGTTCAGGGGGCTCTTAAAACCTGAGTTCTTCCAGGATTCAAGGAATCTTTTCCTGGAGAGAAAGAATAGACAGAGGGAGAAGGAAGAGCAGAAAGGCAGTTTCTTTGGGTTTACTGAATCGGTTTCATTATTTATTATTATTATTATTTATTTTATTTAATTACTTTTCATAATTTTAGTTACATTCTATTATAGTATTATGACATTATAAAAATAAGTGAGGTTTAGAGTTTGGGTGAGGACCAGGGTTTTAGATCAGGAATAGGGTTCAGAGTCAGGGTTTAGGATTTGATTTAGGCCACAGCATCACAGCAGAGGGAGGACAAGGACATGAGGAGTTTGGGAGATGCCAGTGCCCCATCATTGCCCCATAGAGCCTCATTATTGCCCTATTGTTGCCCCATAGAACCCCACTGTTGCCCCATAGAGAGGCATTATTACCCCACTGTTGCCCCATAGAGCTTCATTATTATCCCATAGAGCCTCATTTTTGTCTCATGATTGCCCCATAACTGCCCCATAGAGCCCCATTATTTCCCGATAGAGCCCCATTATTGCTTCATTGTTGCCCAATAGAGCCCATTGGGCTATTCTATTCTTTTCCTCCTTCTTAACAGACATCCTCAAATGAGTTCAGATTGTTTTATAAAGAATGCACAAAAGCTTCGATTATTTCTTCATTGCCTTACATTTTGGTGTTCAGGTTTTGTTGTTCTGTTTTGTTGGGGTTTTTTTGATTTGCTTTCTTTTTTCCCCATTCTTGTGCAGTATTATCCTAGAGTTGTATGAAAACTTCATGGGGATCCTACTGCCCTGATAGTGGAGTATCCCAGACACACTGGGGAAACCCAAATGTGGTTTTACACAGGGTTCTCACACCCTTCAAACGTTCACGTACCACACACTTGCACCAAGCACTAGCACTCTCACTACAAATTACTAGTCCAAGTCCAACTCAGCCAGGCGCTCATGCTACTTCTGCTGCAGTCCTGCTCTTGTCTATTGATGCAGATGTGCCTGGACCAGTCCTGCAAGAGACACTGATTAAAGGTGTGTGGGACAGTGGGAGGGTTTCAAAGACATGCTGGAGGGGCTGGGATTCTGCCCTTATTTCTGCTGTGCTGCAATACCCCTTCTCCTTCACAGACAGCTCTAAGATACCCTAAAGAAAAGTCCTAGATCAGGGCTGGGCTGAAGCTTCCAGTGAAAGTCCACTACCTCATCACACCACAGTGTACATATAAATATATATAGGCACATGTGTAAATAAAAGACCTATTAATACTTGAAAGACTGGTTGATCTAGTAGTTATGGGGAAGAGAATTTTCATAAGATGCCCTGTGGGTCCCACCAACCAGGGTCCCAAACGCCAGTGACAGGGTGACAAGAGGCAGCAAAGATGCCATCCCAGGGGAATCAGTCTCCTGAGACAGGGGAGGGAAAAACAACCCAAAAGTCAAACAACCTGAAGCAAGCACTAGTGCTGCCCCCCTCAGCTGCAGACACACTGCCTTCCTGCAGTGCCATTTCTCTGATGAGACAGAGTTTTGTCTAAACAAGATTTTGTAGAATCATGGAATCATTTAGGTTGGAAACGACCCTTAAGAACATCGAGTCCACCATGAACCCAACACTGGCAAGTCAACACATTAACCATGTCCTTTAGAACATGTCTTTTATATAACTCCACGTATGGTGACACAACCACTTCTGAGGGCAGCCTGTTTCTTGTCCCATCATCAGACAGGACAGGCAGGACAGGACAGGCTGGGATCTCCTTTACCCCTCCTCAAGGAAGGGATTCAGCCTGGTCAGTTGAGCCATCTCATCCTAGGATTGTAGGCCTGGGGCTGGAAGGGGACTCAGCTCCTTCCCATGAACACCACAAACTCACAGGAGGTCTCACTTCCTCAGAAGGGGAAAATGTACCATTATACAGATGATGTCTTAATCAGAAGATGCTGCCCCAAGAACTGCAGCAATCACAGTGTGGCAAGCACTCCATGGTGCAGAAGTTGAAGTTCCACCTACACAATGTCAGAAACCAAGCAACCAATACCTAATCATGAATTAAAACCATACCAGTCACTGGGGCCTGTACACCCCCACCACTCTCTCACAGTAGAATGGAGTTTTGCTGAGCATGGCTCTTCCTGTGACCTATTCAAACTGGTCCTGATGGTACAAAAAGAACTTTAATGTTCAGGTTGCCTCTTTCAAAGACACTGAACCCCACGGAGCGACCCCTCCATCCCAGTGCTCCTGAGGGCCCCCAACACCCAACGGATGGGGTGGGGCAAGAAAATTCGTGTGCTCTGGCTCAGCTCCAGCATCAGGGCAGGAGCCCAGGAGCCTCGGGGACCTGCCCCTGGGCTGTAGCCTTGGGCACAGAGAGTCCGTGGGGAGAGGGGAGAGGAGGGACGTGGGGGGCACAGCTCCAAAGGCAGCAGCGCTGCTGTCACAGAACACACCACACAAACTCTTATGGACATCAATAAAGCAGAGTCCAGCACAGAAACCTTCTTGTGTGCCCCGTGGGGACAGGGATGCCCAAGCCCTCACAGGGTGCCCACAGAAGCTGTGGCTGCCCCATCCCTGGCAGTGTTCAAGGCCAGGTTGGACACAGGGGCTTGGAGCAGCTGCTCCAGTGGAAGGTGTCCCTGCCCATGGCAGGTGCTGCAACTGGATGAGCTGTAAGGTCCCTTCCAGCCCAACCCAGTCTGGCATTCCAGGATTCAGGAATCAGTACCATGCTGAGGAGAGGATGACCTCAAAAGGAGGATGGAAAGGGGACTTTCCCAGAGCATTTCCCAGTTTGGAATATAGGAAACATTGGACCGAGGCCATGCAGCCAAAGGGAGGCAGAGCAGCTCTGCTGGGCTGCAGCTAAGGGCTGTCCTAGGCAGAAGTGGGAAGGAAGCAGAGAACAACACAACGTCCTTGGATTGGGGTTACCCAGCTTTGCAGTGACAGGAACTGTCACAATAGTTCCAATTGGAGAAAAGATTTAATTTCATTTCTTTCATTTAATATTGTTTCGTACAAGTAAAATATTCCTCACATTGAGGGTAGTGAGACAGTGACAGACTTTTTCTGAGAGGAGCAGTGCCTGCGCAATTGCTGGCAGTGCTCAAACGCAGGTTGCACAGAGGGCCATGGGATCAAGCTGCTCCAGTGGAAGGTGTCCCTGCCCATGGCAGGGGTTGGATCTGGATGAGCTTTAAGGTCCCTTCCAGCCCAACCCAGTCTGGGATTCCAGGATTCTCTGCTGTGCCAATGTGGGTCACTCTGCACTTGTCATAGGTGGCCGTGACGCCTGTTCCATTGCCCAGGCTGAGCTGTGACCCCTCGCATGCTGCACCTCTGCACCAAAGGCACTGAGGAAGAGCAGCCCCTGAGGGACCTCCCCGAGCCAGCTGGGCAGAGCCTGGTGCCCCCCCCTTGCAGTGACTCCCGCAGCACCCCTGGGTGCCCAGTGGCCATGGGCACGATGCTGCCGCCATCACAAAGCCCTGGCGGTCGCTGTGGATTTGCCCATTCTGACAAATGGGGCCCCCACGCTGAGCTGAGCGGGGCCTATGGAAGGAGCCAGAGCCCTGCAGGAACCAGTGCACAGGAGACCCCTCCTCTGAGGGTCGGGAGCTGCATCTGCCGTGGCTGCCCTGCACATCCAGGGCCGTGTGCTTTGACTTTGCCATCCTGTTTGAGTGTGGCTGCAAAGACATTGTGGGTGCTGCTGTGAAGGGAGGAGAAGCTGTCAGGAGATGTGCTGGTGCCATGGCAGCTGTAGGAGCAGGGCATGGGTGAGGAGGAGCTCAGCCCTGGGCTTGTTGATGTGCTTGGAGCTCAGCTCTGCCTGCAGAGGTGCTGGGGGCAAAGCAGGAGCCTTGTGTGTGCAGGAGCTGCTGGGGTCAGAGGTGCTCAGAAGGTGTCAGGGCAGGAGCAGCCCTGGGCAGTGCAGCTGCTGGTGCTGTCACTGGGAGCTCAGCACAAGGGGACCTGCCTGGCTCCAGCAAGGCTCACGGAAGCTCACCGGGCATTGGGGAAGGTGGCAGGGCCCTGGCAGGTTCCAGTGATCCCTGTGCCGGCATTCCAGAACACACAGACATTTCTGAACTGAAAAGTGATAAAATAAATACCTTCAAATAGCTTTTATCAGATTATCTTTGTAATCTCCCTGCTCTTGGAATCCTCCAATTGTGCTTTGTGATCTGAAAGACTTAACTAAACCCAAAGGTTTTAATGAGCCCCACGGAGTATTTGAGCTGAGTGCGTGAGCCTCAAGCACTGAGAGGAAACTGAAGAAAGCTCTCAAGAAGTGCAAGTCAGAAACAAAGCTCCATGTCCTTTCAGCATTAATGGGCCCCACTGAGGGCTGTTCCTCACAAAGCCCCCCCAGGGACTCATTAAAGCAAGTACCTGTAGGCTGTGATTACAGCAGACAAAGGCAAAGTGCAGGTGTCTGATGGTGAGAACACCCTTGGTGTGTTTGATGAGGCAGAAAGGCCAAGCCCTGAGCACAGCCCTTGGAGAAGCAGAGCCTGAAACCCTGAGAATGAAAGTTCTCCTCCCAGGCCTTGATGAAAGAGGCAAGTGCCATAGGGCAGGGGACAGAGACCTTTTGTTCTCTGGGGCCTTTCAGCCTTGCCAGAATCCTCCCTCATCTCTGCTGCAGGCTGTCCTGCACTGGCCCATGCCTGCACCTCTTTCCCTTCAGGCTGCTGACACCCATCTTGCTTTCCCAGCCAGCTCTCCCCTGGCATTTCTGTCCCTTCAGTCCCATCTCTGCACCCATGGCTGTCTGTGCCTTGAAACACAAAGCCATGGGCTGAGCCAGACTCCCTCTGGGTCACCTCTTGCACCACAAGTCCACCTTTTGACACACATTTCTCTTTCCTAACTTGGAGTCTGAACCTTCCAGGCTGCACTCTGTAAAGGTTTCCTTCTCTTCCTGCTAGCAAGAAAACCTCCATCATCTCTGAAGCCACATTTCCAGTAGTTGCAGGCTGCTACTATAGTGTAAATTCATCAGGTGGAGTGAATATCCCTCATCAAGCTGATCTAAAGGAGGCTTCTAGAGGAATGGGGGATGCCATCAGGATAGAGAACTGAGCACCATGGCAGAGGAGTGGGAAAAGCCAATTGTCTGAATTGAGAACTTCCTGGCAAGAGCCAACAGGAAAGGTGTTGTCCTTGGGTGCAAGGTATCCCATGCTGTGGGGACAGGGCACCTCATCTGGGACAGCTTCCTGCCTGTAGCCCCCTCTCTGCTGCGCACACCCCACTCTCTGCCCGCACTCACCAGTGTCTCACAGGAGCTTTGCACTTCTCCTGCAGCAGACACCTGACTGCAGGAGGTTCCTGCATTGTCCAGGCTCAGGGACGGATCCTGCATTCCAAGCAAGTTTGGGCAGTGCAGAATGCAAACGAGGGTCTGGGACATCTGAGGTGGTTGAGGACTGAGAGCAGGGCTATGGAAGAAGCCGGACGGGTTGTGGGGAATTCACAGGCACTGCCCAATGCCCAGAAAACCATAGCTCTGTGAGCAAAGGAACACAGTTATCACCAACACAGCCCAAACACTGCACTGACCCTAGGCAGAGCCCTGAGTGCTGCAGGAGGGAAAGGATATCCTTTAGCAGGTCCTGGGGGTCAGGCTTTGACCACTCTGAAGGTAAAAAACACAAGGGCCTACATGGAGAGTGGGGTCTCCAGCGCCCTCAGAAACGGGGTTTTCCTTGAGCCTTCAGTTTCTTTGTTTGTTCTCTCAGTACATGCAGGTCTGGAACTTGGCACCACAGGGCTCATTCACATGCAAAATGCTCATCCAGTTCTAACCCCTGCCACGGGCATGACCCCTTCCACTGGAGCAGCTGCTCCAAGCCCCTGTGTCCAACCTGGCCTTGAACACTGCCAGGGATGGGGCAGCCACAGCTCCTCTGGGCACGCGGTGCCAGCGCCTCAGCACCCTCCCAGGGAAGAGCTTCTGCCTAAGAGCTCATCTCAATCTCCCCTCTGTCAGTTTAAAGCCCTCCCTTCTTGTCCTGTCACTACACACTCTTTAAAAGAATCCAACTCCAGCTTTCTTGTAGGCATGACATCCAGTCCTGGGAGGAAAACTCATTGTCTGAATCAGCACATGAATAATTATTTACACCATCTTCAAACCATTGTGAAACCACTGTTGAAATAAGATTAATTTCATGGCTTAATCAGCATTAGATTCCCATTTGATTTTCATTCAGTCCCTGATTAATTAATATTGGTCATTAATAAGGCCCTTTCAGTTCTCCCCACAAGGATGACTTCTCTAAACCATTCCCTGTGAAGCACCATGAGTCACAGCTCCAAGTCCATTTCCCTTCAGGTGTGCAGCAGCAGATCCAGGCAGTGCCCCCGCTGCCCACTGAGGCCATGGCAGATGGAGGAAGCCCAGCACATCCAGGCTGGGTACAGAGAGAGCTTCAGAGAAGGTTCCCGAGAGCAGGACAGCTCCTGGCACAGGGACTACCCCAGCTCCAGCTCCAGCCTCCACCGCATGCCCTGTGCCTCCTGCCTTTGGCAGTGGGGTCACAGCAGGGCCCTTTGTGACCCGGTCTGTGACACTGCCAGCGTGGGCACGGCCCTTGTGCTGCCCTTCCCTCCCCATGCCCACATCCCTCCATCCCGCAGGGGGGCACAGAGACCCCGCAGCCACCTCAGGGGGAAACTGCGGGGAGTCACCTGTGAGGCCCAGATCCCTGCTCGGGTCTGTGGGTGCTGAGCAATTGTATTCTCTCCCCTTGGTATTTCCCTTATCATTATTGGTGGCAGCAGTAGTGGCTTTGTGTTATACCTTAGTTACTGGACTGGAGCCAGTGGGAGGGGGAAGAAGGAAGAGAGTCAGTTTCTGGGGAGAAAGGTAAAGGCAAGAGAGACAGAGCTAAGCGGCAGATAAAACACATCCCTCAACGGGTTTTAGAAGCCCACTCAAAGGAAAGATCTAGTCTCTGATGCAATCTGGATTGACATGCCCACTCCATGTGGCAGGGCAAGCTCATGGCTGAAGCTGAGCTGGTATCAGGATTGGTTCAGCTTTCAATAGCTGAGCTAGTGGAGAGGCAAAGACATGTTCCTTGGCCTCCCTCTGCTCAGCTTTGGGCCAAGGCAGGGGAGCAGGCCTGCTGTCCTGTGCCTGGTCACTCGCTAAGGTGGTTGTGTGTTCTTGGAAGCCCCAACAGAAAGCAGGGATGCTTAAAGCTGGTAGTTGCAAAGCAGGGGAGGAGCAGTGGGCAGGCTGCCTTACCTTTCCCAGGTGGTAGTCTGCTGTCCCTGGCTTTGCTGTTTTGTCTCCTCCAAGGCTGTTTTTAGTTCCATTGTGTGCATGGGAGCCCCCATTTGTAGATGTCCAGTTCCACCTTGGGGAATGCAGAAGGACCTGGTGTCTGTAAGAGAGGCAGGGAGGTTGCTGGGTACACAAGTGTTCTGCTGACAGAATGCTTATTTCTGTTCAAGGTGGTTTGAATCCTACTGACCCTTAACGCTCTCACAATGTAATTAAAGAGACCCAAGCTGGATCAAGCTATTTTTAAAGAAGTCATCTGTTAGAAACATGCATGCCAGGAGGTAAACTGCTCTTCCGTTAGATTTATTCTCAGTTACCTTTATGCAGGTGTTGGTTTGGGGATGCACCTGTGGAGCTATTGGTGACTCCCATCCAGTGCAAGTGGGTTCATTCACTGGCAGCAGATGTCTACATTCAAGACATGGTGCCATGTGAAGAACAAGACACATCACTTCATGTCATTAAGGCTATCAAGAGGTTTTCAGGATTTTCCTGGTTAGAGTCTGCAGCAGCAAAGTCACTAGAAACAGAGCAACTGATAACCACAGCTGCTGGTACTGATCCTTACAGATCAAAGGCTATTGAGAAAACATGAAGACAACTGCAAAGAGTGACTTTACTGACAACTGAAACTAGGCCAGAATGGTACTAAGTGAATTTTCAGTAAATTTAAAAAAACAGAGAGAAAATAGTTAGAGGCATGACTGTAAAAACTTGGTGCTCTTACATATATGCCCACTCCTGCCACTGTTCATGGCCTGAGGCATGATTCTACAGCTATGACACAAGCAGTAGTTACTGACTAACTGCACTAGTTGGCTCTGGAACAAGATGCATGCACACTTACTGAAGATGCAGTGGTTGTTGCAGCATCCGGAGGAACCTGAATTTGGTCATGTTTCCTGACACTGGCAAACAAAACACAATTTACTTTTCCAGTCTTATCCTTATGTGCCATATGTGGCACTTGAAGGAATCTATGGTTCATTTTGCCCATCATTTAACAATTCCATCCGGTGCTAAAGGTATTGAACAAAATCCCAGAATGCCAGAATCCCAGACTGGTTTGGGTTGGAAAGGACCTTAAACCTCATCTAGCTCCAAACCCTGCCACGAGCAGGGACACCTTCCACTGGAGCAGCTGCTCCAAGCCCCTGTGTCCAACCTGGCCTTGAGCACTGCCAGGGATGGGGCAGCCACAGCTCCTCTGGGCACCCTGTGCCAGTGCCTCAGCACCCTCCCAGGGAAGAGCTTCTGCCTAAGAGCTCATCTCAGTCTCCCCTCTGGCAGCTAAAAGCCATTCCCCTTGGCCTGTCCCTACAGGCCCTTGTGCAAAGCCCCTCTCCAGGTTTCTTGTAGCCCCTTTAGGCTTTGGGAGCTGCTCTCAGGTCTCCCCTTAAGGAGCTTTCTCTTCTCCAGGCTGCCCCAGCCCAGCTCTCTCAGCCTCAGATGTTCATCTCCTGGGCTGGGGGTGAAGGCCAAGGATCCACAGAGGATGTGGAGGAGCAATTCATAAAATACACTATACTTTCACACACTTGGTTTTGCAGTCAAATCAAAATGCAACGGCTTATGAACTTGATCTTAAACACAATCAAGACTGCTCCCATGTGTGAAATAACTGATATGTCAGTAATATTGTCTGAATGCATAGAATTAAGTGCAAGTAGAGCTGGTGTATTTAAACATACTGGTTAACTTTCTAAGTTCCTTCATGAAATGCACCCTCATGAAAACCATCCTGAAATGCAAACCAAAGCCTTGAGGCTCAAAGTTTCCCATGAACACGTCAGAGAAGTTTTTCCCCGGATTCAAAGCTCTTCTTCAGACCTGATGTCATTTCTACAATAGTATTTGTGCCTCCTTCCTGCTGATCCTTCCCTGCAAGAGGGATTCCAAGTGGGCTCCAGCCCTGCCTGCACTTCCCCTGCTGGGTCAGGCCCCGCTTCCCGTGCCCTCCTGGCACAGCCCAGCCCACCTCACCCCACTGCAGCCCTGCTGTGCCCCCTGCCCACCCCGCTCCATCCCATCCCACAGCCCTGACCCCCCCACTGCATCCCTGCTCCCGACCCCTTGCCCCGCCGCTCCATCCCAACCCACAGCCCTGCCCTTCCCACTCAATCCCTGCAACAGCCCCGCTCACCCGGCTCCTGCCCTGCTTCATCCAGCTCTATCCTGGTTCTATCCCTGCTCCATTCCACTTCGATCCCACCTCCATTCCGCTCAATCCTGTTTCGATCCTGTTATAAGTGAGTCTCAATAAGGGGCAGAGACTGGCTATTTGAAATTAATTAATTTATTAATCAAGCAATAGTAAGCAAAGCAGCGCTGGGCGGCCGGGGAGCCTCTGCTCCACCAAAGGCGGGTGCTCCCCTTCTTTGAGGTTGTGGTTCTTATAGTCCTTTACTTACGATATACGAGTCCTTTCGTGGTGTACTCCGCGTCTGCGCCAGTCTGTTGTTAGGGGGTCTTTTTCTGCCTCCCAGTGGTCGCTGGGATGAAGGCCCCAAGTCTTTTTCTTGTAATTGTCTTGTGACAAATAGTTATTCATCATGTCTTGCAAAAATACAGAGCTTGCACAAGTATTCTTTACATTACCGGAGGTCTGTGGCTAATACAAGGACTATTCCTTATCTGTTTAATGTCGACATCCCTTTTTTTTTTTTTTTTTTTTTACTAGTATAAGCATGATTTGATTAACAAGCATTATCTCTTTTATTACAGATCCAGGCTCCATTCCTCTCCACCACCCTCCCCCCCCCCCCCCCCCCCCCCCCCCGAGCCTACCACAGACACCTCCGCAAGGACCCAGACACAGGATGTTCTGCACAAATGTCTGCACCTGATCCTGGGGCTGGCTCAGTGCTGAGAGCTCTTCTGCAGCCAAATGCAGATCGTATTTTACAGTCCTACAGTCACAGCCTGGTTTGGGGTGGAAGGGACCTTAAAGCTCACCCAGTCCCAACCCCTGGGTGCCCAGAGGCCATGGGCACGATGCTGCCGCCATCACAAAGCCATGGCGGTCGCTGTGGATTTGCCCATTCTGACAAATGGGGCCCCCACGTTGAGCTGAGTGGGGGCTATTGAAGGAGCCAGAGCCCTGCAGGAACCAGTGCACAGGAGACCCCTGCGTTGGGAGCTGCATCTGCCGTGGCTGCCCTGCACATCCAGGGCCATGTGCTTTGACTTTGCCATCCTGTTTGAGTGTGGCTGCAAAGACATTGTGGGTGCTGCTGTGAAGGGAGGAGAAGCTGTCAGGAGATGTGCTGGTGCCATGGCAGCTGTAGGAGCAGGGCATGGGTGAGGAGGAGCTCAGCCCTGGGCTTGTTGATGTGCTTGGAGCTCAGCTCTGCCTGCAGAGGTGCTGGGGGCAAAGCAGGAGCCTTGTGTGTGCAGGAGCTGCTGGGGTCAGAGGTGCTCAGAGGGTGTCAGGACAGGAGAACTTCTCCCTCCCTCCCAGAGCCTGGGAAGTGCAAGGGTCACCACAGATCCCAGGAACACCCCCTTAGTTTCATCCCTCCCTGGGCAGAGGGATGAGCTTATCGCCAGCATCCTCACAGGTCAGATTTAGGGGGAACCCCCCAGCTGCAGCCTCAAAACCTGGCAGGGTCCCCCAATATCTGTGGTTCCCCCCTCCCCAGTTATCTGTGGGGTGGTCTCTGGTGGCTGTAGCCCCTGTTTGAGGGCTCCATTGTGTTATGAAAATTTCATCTTAGCCACAGTCTAATCCAATTAATGTTATTTACAATTGATTAATATCAGAGGCAATAAGCAAGCAGCGCTGAGTGCGCCGGTGAGTCTCTGCTCCACCAAGGACGCACAC
This sequence comes from Melopsittacus undulatus, assembly GCF_012275295.1. Lineage (NCBI taxonomy): Eukaryota > Metazoa > Chordata > Aves > Psittaciformes > Psittaculidae > Melopsittacus > Melopsittacus undulatus. Next base: position 72,189,978 of record NC_047533.1, on the reverse strand, counting down.
CGGGATCTTTGGAGTACAGTCTCTTATACTTCTCAGCCTTGGGTTTTAGCCAATCCTGTCGTATTCTTTACCCGAATGTCGACGTGGCCCTTTCCTTTGTTCTGTGCTTGTTTGCTGGGGTCTTTCTCCGGTGAAGATGTTGCTGAACTTTATTGGTAACAGATTAAAGGAAAAACACAAGCTTAACCATAGTCTTAACATTTTGTTCTATACCTTGTATGGTTATTTGCCTGGTAGCCAGGTTTGCAGCATCCTGTAACAAGATGTATCTCTTGGTTCTCTAACCTCCTTAAGCCGTCAAACAGTTAAACAGAAGCACCCTTTGAAAAGCAAAGCGATTGATTAGGAGAGATTATCCCCTTTGTTTCTCCTTCCCTTTCATCATTGTATTGACAGGAGAACTTATGGTAATCACGGTCACAAAGGAGGGCTGGTTTCACACAAAGTGCAATGGGAACAAGGTCTCCTAAGTTCCTGACACCAATCATTCCTGTATATTTGACAATTGGTCCCCCAAATTACTCTGCCCCCTGCAGAGCTTGGGCACATTCCCATGAACCTGCAAATCCCTCAAAACCTCCAGTTCCCTTCTGAACCCCAAATCCCCCCCTTTTACTGCCATGGGCCAACAGGGGCACTGAAGAGTCAGGGTACCCTGGCACAAATGTAACCCCTAGTTTTGGGACATTGGATGTTCCCCAAATCCCTGCACCACCCCGGGGAGCTTTGGGGATCCCCCAATGCCTGAATCCCCTCTGAGCCCCCAAACTCTTCCTCTCAGCCCATCTCCACCCTGGGGGAATGTTGCTCACCCAAGAGCAACTCAGGTGCCCTGGGAACCAGGTACCTCCCATTTTTGGCACATGGGAGCTCCCCCAATATAATGTGCCTCCTACAGCGAGATTTGGGGAACCCCCCCAAGCTTCCAAATGTTCCTTGAACTCCAAATCCCCCTGAACCCTCAAATTCCTCCCATTTATGGCAATGTGGGTCCCTAGGGCATCCAATGAGATTCGGCTGCCCTGCAACTTACGGAACCCCCCATTTTCGGGATATGCCAAGTCCCTCAAATAACTGAGCAACCTGGACGAGTTTTGGGGACCAGCCTGAATCCCCCAAATCCCCCCAGGACCCACCAAAATTTCCGCAAACCCAAAGCCTGGAGCTCCAAAGCCGCCCGAGCTCAGCACAGTGGCACAGACCCAGTAGAAAAGGGATATCCTGAAAAGTGAGGTCTCCCCAGCACCCACCCTCGGGGTCCCCCAAGCTGCTGTGTAGGCCCGAATTTATTGGGGGACCCCAACATTGCTTTGGGTTCAGTAGTGAATTCAGGTTGCCAGAGGGGGTTGATCCCTCAAAAGAGGCACCGCAACAAAGGGGCACCCCAGACCCATCCTGCCAGGCCTTGGAGGCACCCAAAGCAATCGTGGTGCTCCCCAAAATCCTGGGATAACCCCAAATCTCTCTGAAGCACTGCAAGAGCAGGGAGGACCCCCAAATGGGGGTCTGGGGCAGCCTAAAAGTGACCCACACCCCCCCACCACCCCGAGCACTCCCAAATGAATGCAGGGACCCAAAATCCTGGAGGGGACCCACCAAACACCCCTTGAGAGACTGCAACACCCTCCCCATATCAGGGAACTGGGGGGAATCTCCATAGTTGGGGGGTGCCTAATTTGGAGTGTTCCTCCCAAAAGACCACCAAGAAGGAGGTCAGGTGGAGGATGAGTAAGAGCACCTGCAGTAGGGACTGGGAGCACTGGGATATAGAAACCCCAGCAGTATTTGGGGCCATAGTGGCCATATCGGTCTGTACTGGTGCAAACTGGTCTGTACTGCTCCATACTGGGATGTGTAAGTGTGCAGATGACACCAGCTTGGGTGGGAGCACTGATCTGCTGGAGGGTAGGAAGCTCTGCAGAGGGATCTGGACAGGCTGGATCCATGGGCTGGGGCCAATGGGATGAGCACTGGGATTAAGGCCAGCATCGTGGGCTGGATCAGCACCAGTGCGGCAGCAGGGCCAGGGCAGGGATTGTGCCCCTGCACTGGGCACTGGGGAGGCTGCACCTTGAATCCTGTGTTCAGTTCTGGGGCCCTCACTGCAAGAGAGACCTTGAGGTGCTGGAGCGGGGCCAGAGAAGGGCAATGGAGCTGGGGCAGGGCCTGGAGCACAAGAGAGATGGGGAACGGCTGAGGGAGCTGTGGGGTTCAGATGGAGAAGAGAAGGCTCAGGGGGGACCTGATGGCTCCCTCCAAGTGCCTGACAGGAGGATGGAGCCAGGAGGGGCTGGGCTCTGCTCCCAAGGAACAAGGGATGGGACAGGAGGAACCGGCCTCAAGCTGCACCAGGGCAGGTTTAGATGGAGCTGAGGAACAATTCCTTGCCCAGAGGGTGCTGATGCATTGGAACAGGCTGCCCAGGGCAGGGCTGCAGGCACCATGCCATGGGTTAGTGGTGACCTCGGCAGTGCTGGGGTAAGGACTGGACTGGATGAGCTTAAAGGTGTGTTCCAACCTGGTTGATTCCATGATTCTGTGACCCTTTTTGCTGAGGCACTGGTGAACCAGGGGTTTTCTGTTGGTGTTCTCTGGGTGAAGGGAGGTGCTTCTAAACCTGGTGAGGGTTTGAAAGGCTGTTGTAACGCTGGGACTAAAGGCAAGAGTCCGAATTCCTTGGTTCAGGGGTGACTTGAACATTAAAGTTGTTTTTGTTCCATCAGGGCCGATTTCAACAGGTCACAGGAAGAGCCATGCGCTGCAAACCCCCATTCTGCTATGACAGGCTGTTGGGGATGTACAGGCCCCAGTGACCTGTATGGTTTTAATTCCTGTATGAGGTATTTCCTGCTTCCTCATGCTCTGGATTCTATTGCCATGTTTTTCTCTTTCATAACAGTGAGTACAGTGGGAGAGCAATGATAGAGAATCCAGGGCCATATTTCCTCCAGTACCATGGAGGACCCACAGGCTGTTCTAATTCCTTCCCAGAGTGGGACATCTGCCCTTGTTCTGTTTCTCTGAAGGTGTCTGTAGCAATCACTGCACTGCTGCTATCCAAGTACCCCCTGATTTGACTGGTTTCTGCTTGGTTTCTGACATTGCTTAGGTGGAACTTCAACTTCTGCACCATGGAGTGCTTGCCACACTGCTGTTGCTGCAGTTCTTGGGGCAATCTCCTCTGATTAAGACATCATCTATATAATGGTACATTTTCACCTTCTGAGGAAGTGAGACCTCCTGTGGATTTGTGGTGTTCACGGGAAGGAGCTGAGTCCCCTTCCAGCCCCAGGCCAACAATCCCAGGATGAGATGTATCAACTGACCAGGCTGGATCCCTTCCTTGAGGAGGGGTAAAGGAGATCCCAGCCTGTCCTGTCCTGCCTGTCCTGTCTGATGATGGGACAAGAAACAGGCTGCCCACAGAAGTGGTTGTGTCACCATCTGTGGAGGTTCTAAGGGGCATGGTTAATGTGTTGACTTGCAGTGTTCTGTTAATGATGGACTTGATATTCTTAAGGGTCTTTCCCAACCTAAATGGTTCCATGATTCTACAGACTCTTGTTGTTAGACCAAACTGTGTCTCATCAGAGCAATGACAGTGCAGGAAGGCAGTGTGTCTTCTAGCTGAGGGAGGGAGCATCAGTGCTTGCTTCAGGCTGTTTCCCATGGGGTTCCCCTGGAGCCCCAGGGAGGCCTGGAGGGAGCCCAAAGCAGCAGAGGCAGAGCCATCTTGGGCTGGGCCTCTGCTGCTGAGCTGGGACCAAGAGGAGACCTGTGAGCCTCCTTAAAGAGCTTAAAGGCACTTGGCAGTGGAGGATGCTGAGAGCTCCCTGCAGGAGAAACCTTCCCAGCCCTGTGCATGGTAAGGCTGTGGGTGCAGGGCAATGCAGCTGCAGCTGCTGCAGGGATCTCCTCAAGCTGCTGCCTGGGACAGTCCATGGGATGTGTCAGGAGGACTCTCTTGGTTTCTGTGTGTAGATAAGGAGGAGGATGTGGTGCAGAGCAGGGCTTCCCTCTGCACCATGGCAGGGACAGGACAAGGCAGGTCCCTTGTGCCGGGTTGTGCTGGCTGCAGGCTGTGAATGTGGGTGTGCAGCCAGGGATGCCCAGCGCTGTCCTTGCGAGCAGGGTCCCTGCAGCCCAGGGGCTGTGTGCAGGGGCAGGGACTCTGCTGCCTGCCAGGGTCAGCACTCAGCCTGCCTGGGAGCTCCCACGGTGCTGGGAGAGAAACTGGGGTGGGGGGGAAGGAACAACTCCTGGCATGGAAGAAAAAGTGTTCTTGTGCACTGGAGAGGGTGCTGTGTGGGTCAGGGCTGCTCAGAGCTCCACATCACTCTGAGGACATTTGCAGAGCATCTTCTGAAAGACACTGAGGCAGCGTTCACCTTTGAAGGCAAGATTCTGAATTTTGATGTTTTAACTCTTGGTGGGCAGGTTGGGCAGTGGGAGCTGGGAATTCACTTCTGTGCTTTGGAGAAGGCACCGAGAGTCTTGTCAGGACTTGTGTGAGCTGCTCCTGAGCCCCTGCAGAGGCAGAGATGCCCCTGGGCAGAGCCCTGCTGCCGAGAGGGGTGTGCAGGGCAGAGCTGAGCACACAGCCCATGGGATGGGCTCTGGCAGCACTGAGAGGGAGCAGAGCTGGGCACAGAGCAGCAGCTCCTGGCAGGGACAGCTCCAGGCAGCAGAGCCATGGGCAGGGAGTGGGGGGAAAGTGCAGCCCAGGCCTGGGGAGGCTGCGTTCAGGCAGCTCTCTTGGTGTCTGCCTTCCACTGGAGGTGGCTGCTGGACATGCTCTGCTGGGCAAGGAGCTGACTCTCTCTACAAAGTGCAGGGCAGCTGAGAGCCAGACTGATGGACACTGCAGCAACCTTGAGTAGGCACTAACCCACAGACAGTTGAGCCCTTCTGTCTGTCCCATGCTCACTCTTCACAGTTGCCTTCAGAAACTTTCTTTGGAATTTTATCCCTAAAAAAGGTGCTTGTCAGCAGTTACACTGACAAAACAAGCAAACCAATCAACCTCAGAGACAATCATGAGCAATTCACGCTCAGCCTCTCCTATGGAGTCCAATAGTACATCAATGTGTAAATTGCACTTCTGTACCTGACATCCCTCCTGTCCTAACCCGTCACTGCCTGTTTCTCCCATGACAGTGCCCCATGCCCAGAGGCAGCAGATGTCCAACGGCAGCTCCATCACCCACTTCCTCCTCCTGCCATTCGCACACACGCGGGAGCTGCAGCTCTGGCACTTCTGGCTCTTCCTGGGCATCTCCCTGGCTGCGCTCCTGGGCAACGGCCTCATCATCACCAGCACAGCCTGCGACCAGCACCTCCACACCCCCATGTACTTCTTCCTGCTCAACCTCTCCCTGCTGGACCTGGGCTGCATCTCCACCACAGCCCCAAAATCCATGGCCAATTCCCTCTGGGACACCAGGGCCATCTCCTACACAGGATGTGCTGCACAGGTGTTTTTCTTTGTCTTTTTCATTTCAGCAGAGTATTTTGTCCTCACTGTCATGGCCTACGACCGCTATGTGGCCATCTGCAAGCCCCTGCACTACGGGATCCTGCTGGGCAGCAGAGCTTGTGTCCACATGGCAGCAGCTGCCTGGGCCAGTGGCTTTCTCAATGCTCTGGTGAACACAGCCAATACATTTTCACTACCCCTCTGCAGAGGCAATGCTGTGGAGCAGTTCTTCTGTGAAATCCCCCCGATCCTCAAGCTCTCCTGCTCACATTCCTACCTCAGGGAAGTTGGACTTCTTGTGCTAGGTTTCTCTTCAGCTATTGGCTGTTTTGTGTTCATTGTGGTATCCTATGTGCAGATCTTCAAAGCTGTGCTGAGGATCCCCTCTGAGCAGGGACGCCACAAAGCCTTTTCCATGTGCCTCCCTCACCTGGCTGTGCTCTCCATGATTGTCAGCACTGGTACCTTTGCCTACCTGAAGCCCCCCTCCATCTCCTCCCCAACCCTGGATCTGGTGGTATCAGTGCTGTACTCAGTGGTGCCTCCAGCAGTGAACCCCCTCATCTACAGCCTGAGGAACCAGGAGCTCAAGGATGCTGTGAAGAAGTTGGTGACTGGATGTTTTTGAACAGCCATACAGTGCCTGCTTTCCTCTAAAAATGGCTGCCAGTGTAGGTCATGACATGCCATGTCTGTCTTTGCTGCTTTACATTTGTTTTCCTGTTTCAATTTGTGGTGATGTTGTCTTCAGAGAAATGTCAGTTTTCATCTCCTCCTGCTTAAGAAACCACCCTTGTTTTGTGACCCATAGACTTTGTGTCACTCTGGGGCTTTCACTTTATTTAAGGGAAATAAATGATCCTGCAGCAACTTCTTCTCTGTGCTATGTCCTCACATGGCAGGAATGAAGGGGAATGAAAGCAGCTTTGTGGCTGCTCCAGCTCTGGGATGGCTGCTCTGTGCCTGGAGCAGGAAGAGCTCTTGGGGAGCCCAAGGGTCGGAGCTGTTGTGCTGGTGTGAGGAGATGGGATGGCATGGGGGGGGTTGCAGACCTTTCAGGGTGTCCTGGGCAGGAGAGCAGGGGACACAGGGGTCCCTGCAGGGGACTTCCCTGCAATGGCCCAGGCTGGGGCTGCCTGGCTGGGAACAGCCCATTGGAAAGGTCTGGGTGGGCAGGAGCTGGACAGGAGGCAGCTGTGCCCTGGCAGCAAGGGAGGAGAGCAGCATCGTGGGCTGTATGAGCAGGAGCACAGCAGGAGAACAAGGGAAAGGATGCTTGGGAATGCTCCATTCAGGTTTCAGATCCCCAGTTTAGGAATGCTATCAGCAGGCAGGACTGGGTTTAGCAATGGGCCCTCAGGACAGGCAGGGACTGGAGCATGATGTCGTGGTTAAAACCAAGTCTGCACAGCTCATTCACTCACTCCCCCCCCTTGCTCCCCTGACTCCCAGAGAGTTAGGAAGGAGAATCCAAAGAATGTAGCCCCCCGGGCTGAGATAAGCACAGTTTAATAGCTAAGGCATGACACAAATCACTGCTGCTACTACTACTACAAATAATAATGATAAAGCAAACAACAAGCGAAGAGAATACATCTCACCAGCCACCGACCCATAACTCACCCCACCCTGCCTAACCGGACACTGACCGATACCTCCTCCATCCCCCCAGACTTCCCCAGCCCTTCCGGGTCTCTCCCCGTTACATCCTGGATAAGACATGCTATGGTATGGAATACCTCTTTGGCTAGCCTAGGTCAGGTGTCCTGTCTCTCCTTCCTCCCGGCCTCCCCTCCTCCCTGGCAGAGCATGAGCTCAGAAAAGGACTTGGACAGACAAAATATTTCAGCAATAACTCAAAACATACTTGCTATCAGCAACTATTCCAGCCCGAAAGTCAAAATGCAGCACTGCACCAGCTACCAAGAAGGAGAAAAATGACTGCTACTGCTCAGACCAGGACAGGAAAGGATGGGGTATCTGGGCTTACCCAGCCCAGAGAAGGGGAGGCTGATGGGGAGGTGGTGCCTGGTGGGAGGACAAAAGGCAATGGGGTATAGTGACAGAGGTGAGGTTGAGCCAGGACAGAAGGAAACCTTGTTCCCATAGGCTCAGGCAAGTGCTGCATCTGGTCACCCCGAGAGGCTGTGCAGTCTCTGGCCTTGGGGATTTCCAACTCAGACTGAATCAAGCCTTGAACCAAGTGCTCTGATCCTGTCCCTGATGGGTTAGACTGGATGCCTCCTGGGGTCCCTTCCAACCTCTGTTCTCCTATGATCCTACAACGATGGGGTTATGAAGAGCCAAAAAGATGCCTCGAGGGCTGGAGGACATCTTAGCTCTGCCTGCCCCATCCCTGGCAGTGCTAAAAGCCAGGTTGGATGGGAGTCAGGTTTGCTCTAAGGCTGTGTTTTGCCCAGATCTGACGTTCACAAAGGATGTCAGATGAAATCCCAGAATCATTTCATTTGAAAAGACCCTTGGGAACATTGAGTCCAGCCATTGACTGCTGTGCTCTAAGGGCTGGAGCATGTCCCCGATGAAGAGAGGCTGAGAGAGCTGGGGGTGTTCTGCCTGGAGAAGAGAAGGTTCCAGGCAGGCATCTTAGCATCTGCCCATAGCTAAACTGGGCCTGCGAGAAATCTGGAGAGGGGCTTTTTACACGAGTGTGCAGTGACAGGAAGAGGGGGAATGGATTTAAGCTGAAAAAAGGGAGATTTAGCTTGGACATTTGGAGGAATTTTTTCTATTTGCGGGTGGTGGGACACTGGCACAGAGTGACCACAGGATCTGTGGCTTCCCTATTCCTGGAAGTGTTCAAGGCCAGGTTGGTTGGGAGTCATCTTCTGTCTGAAGCAGTGCTTTGTCCAGCTCTAATGCTCACAAGGGATGTCAGTTGAAATTCAAATTCATTGTAAAGTTCTCTATATGTACTCATGACTCGGATGACTCTGGTCTGTATGAGGGAGGCTCAGCATGGCCTCAGACTCATTTTGACTGTGTTGTTTATGTACTGGCTTAACACTGATGATATTTTTTGTGGGTGGGTTATAAAACATTCTCTGTATGACTGAAAACCTGAAAAGTATTGAAACAGGGAGAAGTTCTCAGCTTTTTACACATTAGTGCAGAGCCAGGAGAGCTGTAGTGTCCCATCGGTGCTTTCCCATTTGTCCTGTGCTCAAACTCACACTGCCTGTAAGATACCTTCACACACAAATTGATCTTAAGAAGCCTCACCAACACCTGTCCTGTGCTGAGAGCAGGGCAGCAGAGTTTCAAAGGGAAGATCAAGGAGTTCTCATGGAGAGACTCCCCAGTGGAGTTAGGAAAGAGAAATGTGTGTCAAAAGGTGGACTTGTGGTGCAAGAGGTCACCCAGAGGGAGTCTGGCTCAGCCCATGGCTTTGTGTTTCAAGGAACAGACAGCCATGGGTGCAGAGATGGGACTGAAGGGACAGAAATGACAGGTGAGAGCTGGCTGGGAAAGCAAGATGGGTGTCAGCAGCCTGAAGGGAAAGAGGTGCAGGCATGGGCCAGTGCAGGACAGCCTGCAGCAGAGATGAGGGAGGATTCTGGCAAGGCTGAAAGGCCCCAGAGAACAAAAGGTCTCTGTCCCCTGCCCTATGGCACTTGCCTCTTTCATCAAGGCCTGGGAGGAGAACTTTCATGCTCAGCATTTCAGGCTCTACTTCTCCAAGGGCTGTGCTCAGGGCTTGGCCTTTCTGCCTCATCAAACACACCAAGGGTGTTCTTACCATCAGACACCTGCACTTTGCCTTTGTCTGCTGTAATCACAGCCTACAGGTACTTGCTTTGATGAGACCCTGGGGAGGCTTTGTGAGGAACAGCCCTCAGTGGGGCCCATTAATGCTGAAGGGACATGGGGCTTTGTTTCTGACTTGCACTTCTTGAGAGCTTTCTTCAGTTTCCTCTCAGTGCTTGAGGCTCACGCACTCAGCTCAAATACTCCGTGGGGCTCATTAAAACCTTTGGGTTTAGTTAAGTCTTTCAGATCACAAAGCACAATTGGAGGATTCCAAGAGCAGAGAGATTACAAAGATAATCTGACAAAAGCTATTTGAAGGTATTTATTTTATCACTTTTCAGTTCAGAAATGTCTGTGTGTTCTGGAATGCCCGGCACAGGGATCACTGGAACCTGCCAGGGCCCTGCCACCTTCTGCAATGCCCGGTGAGCTTCCGTGAGCCTTGCTGGAGCCAGGCAGGTGCCTTGTGCTGAGCTCCCAGTGACAGCACCAGCAGCTGCACTCCCCAGGGGCTGCTCCTGCCCTGACACATTCTGAGCACCTCTGACCCCAGCAGCTCCTGCACACAGAAGGCTCCTGCTTTGCCCCCAGCACCTCTGCAGGCAGAGCTGAGCTCCAAGCACATCAACAAGCCCAGGGCTGAGCTCCTCCTCACCCATGCCCTGCTCCTACAGCTGCCATGGCACCAGCACATCTCCTGACAGCTTCTCCTCCCTTCACAGCAGCACCCACAATGTCTTTGCAGCCACATTAAAACAGGATGGCAAAGTCAAAGCACATGGCCCTGGATGTGCAGGGCAGCCACGGCAGATGCAGCTCCCAACGCAGGGGTCTCCTCTGCACTTGTTCCTGCAGGGCTCTGGCTCCTTCAATAGCCCCCGCTCAGCTCAGCGTGGGGGGGCCATTTGTCAGAATGGGCAAATCCACAGCGACCGCCACGGCTTTGTGATGGTGGCAGCATTGTGCCCATGGCCACTGGGCACCCACGGGTGCTGCGGGAGTCACTGCAAGGAGGGGGCACCAGGCTCTGCCCAGCTGGCTCGGGGAGGTCCCTCAGGGGCTGCTCTTCCTCAGTGCCTTTGGTGCGGAGGTGCAGCATGCAAGGGGTCACAGCTCAGCCTGGACAATGGAACAGGCATCACGGCACCTACGGCAAGTGCAGAGTGACCGATATTGGCACAGAGAAAATCTTGGAATCCCAGACTGGGTTGGGCTGGAAGGGACCTTAAAGCTCATCCAGATCCAACCCCTGCCATGTGCAGTGACACCTTCCACAGGAGCAGCTTGATCCCATAGCCCTGTGTCAAACCTGCGTTTGAGCACTGCCAGGATTTGGGCAGGCACTGCTCCTCTCAGAAAGAGTCTGTCACTGTCTCACTACCCTCAATGTGAGGAATATTTTACTTGTATGAAACAATATTAAACGAAAGAAATGAAATTAAATCCTTTCTCCACTTGGAACTATTTTCTGTCCTTAGAAAAAATTCTGGAGCTGAAATAATATCTGGCATTTCAGACAGATCACAGGCTCGTCATTGTTTCACTAATGACCAGTGCAGGGATTACAATGGAATAGGAGAGCACAGCACAACATAGCATAGATATGGAGATCCTAATGCCCTGATAGCCCAGTATCCAGAGGTGAACTCACCTCCCAGCACCAGCATTGCAGATCACTGGGGCCCAGGTTCTGGGGAGAGGCTGGCTCAGGCACTCGGCTCTGTCCCATCTGCCTTGACAAACTTCCACCACAATCCAAAACTTCCCCCTGCCCACTGCACCCAGAGCCTGGGATGCAAAACAGAGAATTATAAGGGTGTCCCAGACACACTGGGGAAGCCCAAATGTGGTTTTACACAGGGTTCTCACACCCTTCAAACGTTCACGTACCACACACTTGCACCAAGCACTAGCACCCTCACTACCAATTACTAGTCCTAGTCCAACTCTGCCAGGCGCTCATGCTACTTCTGCTGCAGTCCTGCTCTTGCCTATTGATTCAGATGTCCCTGGACCAGTCCTGCAAGAGACACTGATTAAAGGTGTGTGGGACAGTGGGAGGGTTTCAAAGACATGCTGGAGGGGCTGTGAGTCTGCCGTTATTTCTGCTGTGCTGCAATACCCCTTCTCCTTCACAGACAGCTCTAAGATACCCTAAAGAAAAGCCCTAGGTCTAGGGCTGGGCTGAAGCTTCCAGGAAAAACCCACATTACAGGGCACACAGAAATATACAGACACACGTATACAAATAAAAGATATGTGGCACAGCAGCCACTCCAACCCCTACAACAGGCACCACAACTGCTACCTCAGCACGAGGTGGCACAGCTATTTCAATGCCAGCAACAGGCACTGAGGCTACTCCAACCCCTGTGACAGGCTCTGCCCAAAGGTGACTGAGGAGCTGTTGGTAGAGCTGTCTTAGAGACAGAGGAAATGCAGCAGTTCTGCCTTGCCTGGTCTCTCACAGGATCCTTCTGTGCTGGGGCTGCTGAAGGGAGAAGAACAAGTGCCAATCACTACCACAGCAGTGCACCGGTGGCAAGATGGCACCAACCCAGACTCCCCGATTGCCATCCATGAGCTGATGCATTGATTGGAGAGCCCAGGAGTGCTCAGCAGGACCCACTCACCCTTCAGGAGCCCCACAGGGCCCGTGCACAACCCACATTACAGTCTGAGTGTAAACTGCACGTTGCCGTCGGCAACAAGCCCCCCCCGGCCCCAGCCGCCCGGGCCCGGCCGCCCTGCAGGCCCAGCCGAACGCCGGGCCCCTGCGCCCAGGGCCGAAGAGCCAGGAGGGGGCACTGGGGCTGCGCCTCTTCAGCGCACGCCTGGCTTCGCAACGCTGCCCCCCGCCCGCCCCTGACTCTTCGCCCCTGGCCCACAGGGCCGTTGCTGTCGGCAACAAGAGCAAGAGCAGCTTAAAACAGGACAGAAATGACCATAAATATTTAAGGCACTGAGGGCATTAGTAAGCCTTAATGACCCTAAACAGCCTCACCTGTGCACCAGACCACACCCAGGAGCCCTATTTAAACCCAGCTCTGTGCCTCAGCTCTTTCTTAGAGCTTTGCCGGAGGAATGCTGTTTTTCAGCCCTGTCCCTGCCTGTGAAGATTCTTAATCTGGACTTCAGACTGACCGCCCGGCTTGATCTTCTTTACGATTACAGAGCAGCTTGGCAATTGCTGGACCTGATGGTGTGTTGCGGACTGCGTTGCTGCTTGTTCTCAAGCCTGATAGACTCCTGGCTGGACTTGGCTGCTGCTGGACCTTCTCTTCTTGGGTACCTTGGAATTGGGCCTAGGCTGGCAGAGGTCTCTTCTCCTGCTGTGGGAGCCCAGAGGTGCCCTGGTCTGTTCTTGTTTCCCTGAGGAGTGTGGAGATCCCCGCAAAGTTTCCGGGCAGTGTGGAGGACACGGCTGTGAGGGTGAGCATGTGCTGCGGCACCAGAGGGGCCTACTGCCAGGGAACCGGGAGTGCTGTGTGCTCTGCCTCACCAACTGCCTCATCCACAGAGAACAGCTGGGCTTCTCTGGGGCTTTTGCATGGATTTCTTTGCCTTGAGCAAAATATTTGGCTGCTGACTTATGAACTAACTCCTTAGACCTGTTTGAGGCACTACAGTGAAGAGGTGCTGGTAAAGGCCTGCAGTCTGAGGAGCAAATTATGTTTGTTTTCCAAGTGCCATGAAGTGCTGCCACAGAAGTACCACTGCAAGGCAAAGTGTGTGGGGCTGGTGTGCCCTTTCTCTGCTATATGTGTGATTGGACTCGGAAATGGCTTTTAATTGCAATGTTTCATATCGAGCTTGTGGGGGGAGTCTTGCTGAGGCTGACACAACTCCCAATTTGACTGAGTTAACTGGCTAATTGGAGAGACATGGGAAGATGTACATCGAAAGAGAGTAAGAGGCTTCTGAAACAGGAGGTGGAGAAAGAGAACTGCATTCAAAATCCATTAACAAGAGCTTCAGCCAGCCTCAAGCAGTCATCTGTAATGCAGCTAAAGCAAGGTAAGTGTTGAGCCTTACTACTTTTACTGATAAGACTTTACTTTTTAAAGCAGTATGCTGAACATGTTTAAGTGTTTCTATGTATATTTGCAAACATAACTTCTATTGATGGGTCTCAAAATGCATTTGGAAGCTAGTTTGTGTGCTCTAGTGCTCCTCAGGGTTGCTACAACTACCAAGTGCTAAAAGAACTTCAGAATAAGACTAAGGAGGAGCTGCAAGGATATTAAAAGCTTGCTTTCCCACATTAAATCACACATTTGATTGAATTGTAACTGAAATAGAGTGAATTAAAATGCCTGTGATCAATCAATCCCTCGATTCCCTGAGAGAAACCACTTCACTTCTCACTTCACTTCACTTCTCACTTCACTTCTCACTTCACTTCTCACTTCACTTCTCACTTCACTTCTCACTTCACTTCTCACTTCACTTCTCACTTCACTTCTCACTTCACTTCTCACTTCACTTCTCACTTCACTTCTCACTTCACTTCTCACTTCACTTCTCACTTCACATTAGGGTTAGGGTGCACTCTTCCCGACATTAGGGTTAGGGTACCCACTTTCCGACATTAGGGTTAGGGTGCACTCTTCCCGACATTAGGGTTAGGGTACCCACTTTCCGACATTAGGGTTAGGGTGCACTCTTCCCGACATTAGGGTTAGGGTGCACTCAATCTGACATTATGGCTGGGGTGCACTCTTCCCGACATTAGGGTTAGGGTACCCACTTTCCGACATTAGGGTTAGGGTGCACTCTTCCCGACATTAGGGTTAGGGTACCCACTTTCCGACATTAGGGTTAGGGTGCACTCTTCCCGACATTAGGGTTAGGGTACCCACTTTCCGACATTAGGGTTAGGGTGCACTCTTCCCGACATTAGGGTTAGGGTACCCACTTTCCGACATTAGGGTTAGGGTGCACTCTTCCCGACATTAGGGTTAGGGTGCACTCAATCTGACATTATGGCTGGGGTGCACTCTTCCCGACATTAGGGTTAGGGTACCCACTTTCCGACATTAGGGTTAGGGTACCCACTTTCCGACATTAGGGTTAGGGTGCACTCAATCTGACATTATGGCTGGGGTGCACTCTTCCCGACATTAGGGTTAGGGTGCACTCAATCTGACATTATGGCTGGGGTGCACTCTTCCCGACATTAGGGTTAGGGTACCCACTTTCCGACATTAGGGTTAGGGTGCACTCTTCCTGACATTAGGGTTAGGGTACCCACTTTCCGACATTAGGGTTAGGGTGCACTCTTCCCGACATTAGGGTTAGGGTGCACTCAATCTGACATTATGGCTGGGGTGCACTCTTCCCGACATTAGGGTTAGGGTACCCACTTTCCGACATTAGGGTTAGGGTGCACTCTTCCCGACATTAGGGTTAGGGTACCCACTTTCCGACATTAGGGTTAGGGTGCACTCTTCCCGACATTAGGGTTAGGGTACCCACTTTCCGACATTAGGGTTAGGGTGCACTCTTCCCGACATTAGGGTTAGGGTACCCACTTTCCGACATTAGGGTTAGGGTGCACTCTTCCCGACATTAGGGTTAGGGTGCACTCAATCTGACATTATGGCTGGGGTGCACTCTTCCCGACATTAGGGTTAGGGTACCCACTTTCCGACATTAGGGTTAGGGTGCACTCTTCCTGACATTAGGGTTAGGGTACCCACTTTCCGACATTAGGGTTAGGGTGCACTCTTCCCGACATTAGGGTTAGGGTACCCACTTTCCGACATTAGGGTTAGGGTGCACTCTTCCCGACATTAGGGTTAGGGTACCCACTTTCCGACATTAGGGTTAGGGTGCACTCTTCCCGACATTAGGGTTAGGGTACCCACTTTCCGACATTAGGGTTAGGGTGCACTCTTCCCGACATTAGGGTTAGGGTGCACTCAATCTGACATTATGCCTGGGGTGCACTCTTCCCGACATTAGGGTTAGGGTACCCACTTTCCGACATTAGGGTTAGGGTGCACTCTTCCCGACATTAGGGTTAGGGTACCCACTTTCCGACATTAGGGTTAGGGTGCACTCTTCCCGACATTAGGGTTAGGGTGCACTCAATCTGACATTATGGCTGGGGTGCACTCTTCCCGACATTAGGGTTAGGGTGCACTCAATCTGACATTATGGCTGGGGTGCACTCTTCCCGACATTAGGGTTAGGGTACCCACTTTCCGACATTAGGGTTAGGGTGCACTCTTCCCGACATTAGGGTTAGGGTACCCACTTTCCGACATTAGGGTTAGGGTGCACTCTTCCCGACATTAGGGTTAGGGTGCACTCAATCTGACATTATGGCTGGGGTGCACTCTTCCCGACATTAGGGTTAGGGTACCCACTTTCCGACATTAGGGTTAGGGTGCACTCTTCCCGACATTAGGGTTAGGGTGCACTCAATCTGACATTATGGCTGGGGTGCACTCTTCCCGACATTAGGGTTAGGGTGCACTCAATCTGACATTATGGCTGGGGTGCACTCTTCCCGACATTAGGGTTAGGGTACCCACTTTCCGACATTAGGGTTAGGGTGCACTCTTCCCGACATTAGGGTTAGGGTACCCACTTTCCGACATTAGGGTTAGGGTGCACTCTTCCCGACATTAGGGTTAGGGTGCACTCAATCTGACATTATGGCTGGGGTGCACTCTTCCCGACATTAGGGTTAGGGTACCCACTTTCCGACATTAGGGTTAGGGTGCACTCTTCCCGACATTAGGGTTAGGGTACCCACTTTCCGACATTAGGGTTAGGGTGCACTCTTCCCGACATTAGGGTTAGGGTACCCACTTTCCGACATTAGGGTTAGGGTGCACTCTTCCCGACATTAGGGTTAGGGTACCCACTTTCCGACATTAGGGTTAGGGTGCACTCTTCCCGACATTAGGGTTAGGGTACCCACTTTCCGACATTAGGGTTAGGGTGCACTCTTCCCGACATTAGGGTTAGGGTGCACTCAATCTGACATTATGGCTGGGGTGCACTCTTCCCGACATTAGGGTTAGGGTACCCACTTTCCGACATTAGGGTTAGGGTGCACTCTTCCCGACATTAGGGTTAGGGTACCCACTTTCCGACATTAGCTTAGGGTGCACTCTTCCCTACATTAGGGTTAGGGTGCACTCAATCTGACATTATGGCTGGGGTGCACTCTTCCCGACATTAGGGTTAGGGTACCCACTTTCCGACATTAGGGTTAGGGTGCACTCTTCCCGACATTAGGGTTAGGGTGCACTCAATCTGACATTATGGCTGGGGTGCACTCTTCCCGACATTAGGGTTAGGGTGCACTCAATCTGACATTATGGCTGGGGTGCACTCTTCCCGACATTAGGGTTAGGGTACCCACTTTCCGACATTAGGGTTAGGGTGCACTCTTCCCGACATTAGGGTTAGGGTACCCACTTTCCGACATTAGGGTTAGGGTGCACTCTTCCCGACATTAGGGTTAGCGTGCACTCAATCTGACATTATGGCTGGGGTGCACTCTTCCCGACATTAGGGTTAGGGTACCCACTTTCCGACATTAGGGTTAGGGTGCACTCTTCCCGACATTAGGGTTAGGGTACCCACTTTCCGACATTAGGGTTAGGGTGCACTCTTCCCGACATTAGGGTTAGGGTACCCACTTTCCGACATTAGGGTTAGGGTGCACTCTTCCCGACATTAAGGTTAGGGTACCCACTTTCCGACATTAGGGTTAGGGTGCACTCTTCCCGACATTAGGGTTAGGGTGCACTCAATCTGACATTATGGCTGGGGTGCACTCTTCCCGACATTAGGGTTAGGGTACCCACTTTCCGACATTAGGGTTAGGGTGCACTCTTCCCGACATTAGGGTTAGGGTACCCACTTTCCGACATTAGGGTTAGGGTGCACTCTTCCCGACATTAGGGTTAGGGTACCCACTTTCCGACATTAGGGTTAGGGTGCACTCTTCCCGACATTAGGGTTAGGGTACCCACTTTCCGACATTAGGGTTAGGGTGCACTCTTCCCGACATTAGGGTTAGGGTACCCACTTTCCGACATTAGGGTTAGGGTGCACTCTTCCCGACATTAGGGTTAGGGTGCACTCAATCTGACATTATGGCTGGGGTGCACTCTTCCCGACATTAGGGTTAGGGTACCCACTTTCCGACATTAGGGTTAGGGTGCACTCTTCCCGACATTAGGGTTAGGGTACCCACTTTTCGACATTAGGGTTAGGGTGCACTCTTCCCGACATTAGGGTTAGGGTGCACTCAATCTGACATTATGGCTGGGGTGCACTCTTCCCGACATTAGGGTTAGGGTACCCACTTTCCGACATTAGGGTTAGGGTGCACTCTTCCCGACATTAGGGTTAGGGTGCACTCAATCTGACATTATGGCTGGGGTGCACTCTTCCCGACATTAGGGTTAGGGTGCACTCAATCTGACATTATGGCTGGGGTGCACTCTTCCCGACATTAGGGTTAGGGTACCCACTTTCCGACATTAGGGTTAGGGTGCACTCTTCCCGACATTAGGGTTAGGGTACCCACTTTCCGACATTAGCTTAGGGTGCACTCTTCCCTACATTAGGGTTAGGGTGCACTCAATCTGACATTATGGCTGGGGTGCACTCTTCCCGACATTAGGGTTAGGGTACCCACTTTCCGACATTAGGGTTAGGGTGCACTCTTCCCGACATTAGGGTTAGGGTGCACTCAATCTGACATTATGGCTGGGGTGCACTCTTCCCGACATTAGGGTTAGGGTGCACTCAATCTGACATTATGGCTGGGGTGCACTCTTCCCGACATTAGGGTTAGGGTGCACTCAATCTGACATTATGGCTGGGGTGCACTCTTCCCGACATTAGGGTTAGGGTACCCACTTTCCGACATTAGGGTTAGGGTGCACTCTTCCCGACATTAGGGTTAGGGTACCCACTTTCCGACATTAGGGTTAGGGTGCACTCTTCCCGACATTAGGGTTAGGGTACCCACTTTCCGACATTAGGGTTAGGGTGCACTCTTCCCGACATTAGGGTTAGGGTACCCACTTTCCGACATTAGGGTTAGGGTGCACTCTTCCCGACATTAGGGTTAGGGTACCCACTTTCCGACATTAGGGTTAGGGTGCACTCTTCCCGACATTAGGGTTAGGGTACCCACTTTCCGACATTAGGGTTAGGGTGCACTCTTCCCGACATTAGGGTTAGGGTACCCACTTTCCGACATTAGGGTTAGGGTGCACTCTTCCCGACATTAGGGTTAGGGTGCACTCAATCTGACATTATGGCTGGGGTGCACTCTTCCCGACATTAGGGTTAGGGTACCCACTTTCCGACATTAGGGTTAGGGTGCACTCTTCCCGACATTAGGGTTAGGGTACCCACTTTCCGACATTAGCTTAGGGTGCACTCTTCCCTACATTAGGGTTAGGGTGCACTCAATCTGACATTATGGCTGGGGTGCACTCTTCCCGACATTAGGGTTAGGGTACCCACTTTCCGACATTAGGGTTAGGGTGCACTCTTCCCGACATTAGGGTTAGGGTGCACTCAATCTGACATTATGGCTGGGGTGCACTCTTCCCGACATTAGGGTTAGGGTGCACTCAATCTGACATTAGGGTTAGGGTGCACTCTTCCCGACATTAGGGTTAGGGTACCCACTTTCCGACATTAGGGTTAGGGTGCACTCTTCCCAACATTAGGGTTAGGGTGCACTCAATCTGACATTATGGCTGGGGTGCACTCTTCCCGACATTAGGGTTAGGGTACCCACTTTCCGACATTATGGCTGGGGTGCACTCTTCCCGACATTAGGGTTAGGGTACCCACTTTCCGACATTAGGGTTAGGGTGCACTCTTCCCGACATTAGGGTTAGGGTGCACTCAATCTGACATTATGGCTGGGGTGCACTCTTCCCGACATTAGGGTTAGGGTGCACTCAATCTGACATTAGGGTTAGGGTGCACTCTTCCCGACATTAGGGTTAGGGTACCCACTTTCCGACATTAGGGTTAGGGTGCACTCTTCCCAACATTAGGGTTAGGGTGCACTCAATCTGACATTATGGCTGGGGTGCACTCTTCCCGACATTAGGGTTAGGGTACCCACTTTCCGACATTAGGGTTAGGGTGCACTCTTCCCGACATTAGGGTTAGGGTACCCACTTTCCGACATTAGGGTTAGGGTGCACTCTTCCCGACATTAGGGTTAGGGTACCCACTTTCCGACATTAGGGTTAGGGTGCACTCTTCCCGACATTAGGGTTAGGGTACCCACTTTTCGACATTAGGGTTAGGGTGCACTCTTCCCGACATTAGGGTTAGGGTGCACTCAATCTGACATTATGGCTGGGGTGCACTCTTCCCGACATTAGGGTTAGGGTGCACTCAATCTGACATTAGGGTTAGGGTGCACTCTTCCCGACATTAGGGTTAGGGTATCCACTTTCCGACATTAGGGTTAGGGTGCACTCTTCCCAACATTAGGGTTAGGGTGCACTCAATCTGACATTATGGCTGGGGTGCACTCTTCCCGACATTAGGGTTAGGGTACCCACTTTCCGACATTATGGCTGGGGTGCACTCTTCCCGACATTAGGGTTAGGGTACCCACTTTCCGACATTAGGGTTAGGGTGCACTCTTCCCAACATTAGGGTTAGGGTGCACTCAATCTGACATTATGGCTGGGGTGCACTCTTCCCGACATTAGGGTTAGGGTACCCACTTTCCGACATTAGGGTTAGGGTGCACTCTTCCCGACATTAGGGTTAGGGTGCACTCAATCTGACATTATGGCTGGGGTGCACTCTTCCCGACATTAGGGTTAGGGTGCACTCAATCTGACATTATGGCTGGGGTGCACTCTTCCCGACATTAGGGTTAGGGTGCACTCAATCTGACATTATGGCTGGGGTGCACTCTTCCCGACATTAGGGTTAGGGTACCCACTTTCCGACATTAGGGTTAGGGTGCACTCTTCCCGACATTAGGGTTAGGGTACCCACTTTCCGACATTAGGGTTAGGGTGCACTCTTCCCGACATTAGGGTTAGGGTGCACTCAATCTGACATTATGGCTGGGGTGCACTCTTCCCGACATTAGGGTTAGGGTACCCACTTTCCGACATTAGGGTTAGGGTGCACTCTTCCCGACATTAGGGTTAGGGTACCCACTTTCCGACATTAGGGTTAGGGTGCACTCTTCCCGACATTAGGGTTAGGGTACCCACTTTCCGACATTAGGGTTAGGGTGCACTCTTCCTGACATTAGGGTTAGGGTACCCACTTTCCGACATTAGGGTTAGGGTGCACTCTTCCCGACATTAGGGTTAGGGTACCCACTTTCCGACATTAGGGTTAGGGTGCACTCTTCCCGACATTAGGGTTAGGGTGCACTCAATCTGACATTATGGCTGGGGTGCACTCTTCCCGACATTAGGGTTAGGGTACCCACTTTCCGACATTAGGGTTAGGGTGCACTCTTCCCGACATTAGGGTTAGGGTACCCACTTTCCGACATTAGCTTAGGGTGCACTCTTCCCTACATTAGGGTTAGGGTGCACTCAATCTGACATTATGGCTGGGGTGCACTCTTCCCGACATTAGGGTTAGGGTACCCACTTTCCGACATTAGGGTTAGGGTGCACTCTTCCCGACATTAGGGTTAGGGTGCACTCAATCTGACATTATGGCTGGGGTGCACTCTTCCCGACATTAGGGTTAGGGTGCACTCAATCTGACATTAGGGTTAGGGTGCACTCTTCCCGACATTAGGGTTAGGGTACCCACTTTCCGACATTAGGGTTAGGGTGCACTCTTCCCAACATTAGGGTTAGGGTGCACTCAATCTGACATTATGGCTGGGGTGCACTCTTCCCGACATTAGGGTTAGGGTACCCACTTTCCGACATTATGGCTGGGGTGCACTCTTCCCGACATTAGGGTTAGGGTACCCACTTTCCGACATTAGGGTTAGGGTGCACTCTTCCCGACATTAGGGTTAGGGTGCACTCAATCTGACATTATGGCTGGGGTGCACTCTTCCCGACATTAGGGTTAGGGTGCACTCAATCTGACATTAGGGTTAGGGTGCACTCTTCCCGACATTAGGGTTAGGGTACCCACTTTCCGACATTAGGGTTAGGGTGCACTCTTCCCGACATTAGGGTTAGCGTGCACTCAATCTGACATTATGGCTGGGGTGCACTCTTCCCGACATTAGGGTTAGGGTACCCACTTTCCGACATTAGGGTTAGGGTGCACTCTTCCCGACATTAGGGTTAGGGTACCCACTTTCCGACATTAGGGTTAGGGTGCACTCTTCCCGACATTAGGGTTAGGGTACCCACTTTCCGACATTAGGGTTAGGGTGCACTCTTCCCGACATTAGGGTTAGGGTACCCACTTTTCGACATTAGGGTTAGGGTGCACTCTTCCCGACATTAGGGTTAGGGTGCACTCAATCTGACATTATGGCTGGGGTGCACTCTTCCCGACATTAGGGTTAGGGTGCACTCAATCTGACATTAGGGTTAGGGTGCACTCTTCCCGACATTAGGGTTAGGGTATCCACTTTCCGACATTAGGGTTAGGGTGCACTCTTCCCAACATTAGGGTTAGGGTGCACTCAATCTGACATTATGGCTGGGGTGCACTCTTCCCGACATTAGGGTTAGGGTACCCACTTTCCGACATTATGGCTGGGGTGCACTCTTCCCGACATTAGGGTTAGGGTACCCACTTTCCGACATTAGGGTTAGGGTGCACTCTTCCCGACATTAGGGTTAGGGTGCACTCAATCTGACATTATGGCTGGGGTGCACTCTTCCCGACATTAGGGTTAGGGTACCCACTTTCCGACATTAGGGTTAGGGTGCACTCTTCCCGACATTAGGGTTAGGGTACCCACTTTCCGACATTAGCTTAGGGTGCACTCTTCCCTACATTAGGGTTAGGGTGCACTCAATCTGACATTATCCCTGGGGTGCACTCTTCCCGACATTAGGGTTAGGGTACCCACTTTCCGACATTAGGGTTAGGGTGCACTCTTCCCAACATTAGGGTTAGGGTGGCACTCAATCTGACATTATGGCTGGGGTGCACTCTTCCCGACATTAGGGTTAGGGTACCCACTTTTCCGACATTAGGGTTAGGGTGCACTCTTCCCGACATTAGGGTTAGGGTACACTCTTTCCGACATTAGGGTTAGGGTGCACTCTTCCCGACATTAGGGTTAGGGTGCACTCTTTCCGACATTAGGGTTAGGGTGCACTCTTCCCGACATTAGGGTTAGGGTGCACTCAATCTGACATTATGGCTGGGGTGCACTCTTCCCGACATTAGGGTTAGGGTACCCACTTTCCGACATTAGGGTTAGGGTGCACTCTTCCCGACATTAGGGTTAGGGTACCCACTTTCCGACATTAGGGTTAGGGTGCACTCTTCCCGACATTAGGGTTAGGGTGCACTCAATCTGACATTATGGCTGGGGTGCACTCTTCCCGACATTAGGGTTAGGGTACCCACTTTCCGACATTAGGGTTAGGGTGCACTCTTCCCGACATTAGGGTTAGGGTACCCACTTTCCGACATTAGGGTTAGGGTGCACTCTTCCCGACATTAGGGTTAGGGTACCCACTTTCCGACATTAGGGTTAGGGTGCACTCTTCCCGACATTAGGGTTAGGGTACCCACTTTCCGACATTAGGGTTAGGGTGCACTCTTCCCGACATTAGGGTTAGGGTACCCACTTTCCGACATTAGGGTTAGGGTGCACTCTTCCCGACATTAGGGTTAGGGTGCACTCAATCTGACATTATGGCTGGGGTGCACTCTTCCCGACATTAGGGTTAGGGTACCCACTTTCCGACATTAGGGTTAGGGTGCACTCTTCCCGACATTAGGGTTAGGGTACCCACTTTCCGACATTAGGGTTAGGGTGCACTCTTCCCGACATTAGGGTTAGGGTGCACTCAATCAGACATTATGGCTGGGGTGCACTCTTCCCGACATTAGGGTTAGGGTACCCACTTTCCGACATTAGGGTTAGGGTGCACTCTTCCCGACATTAGGGTTAGGGTACCCACTTTCCGACATTAGGGTTAGGGTGCACTCTTCCCGACATTAGGGTTAGGGTGCACTCAATCTGACATTATGGCTGGGGTGCACTCTTCCCGACATTAGGGTTAGGGTACCCACTTTCCGACATTAGGGTTAGGGTGCACTCTTCCCGACATTAGGGTTAGGGTACCCACTTTCCGACATTAGGGTTAGGGTGCACTCTTCCCGACATTAGGGTTAGGGTACCCACTTTCCGACATTAGGGTTAGGGTGCACTCTTCCCGACATTAGGGTTAGGGTACCCACTTTCCGACATTAGGGTTAGGGTGCACTCTTCCCGACATTAGGGTTAGGGTGCACTCAATCTGACATTATGGCTGGGGTGCACTCTTCCCGACATTAGGGTTAGGGTACCCACTTTCCGACATTAGGGTTAGGGTGCACTCTTCCCGACATTAGGGTTAGGGTACCCACTTTCCGACATTAGGGTTAGGGTGCACTCTTCCCGACATTAGGGTTAGGGTACCCACTTTCCGACATTAGGGTTAGGGTGCACTCTTCCCGACATTAGGGTTAGGGTACCCACTTTCCGACATTAGGGTTAGGGTGCACTCTTCCCGACATTAGGGTTAGGGTACCCACTTTCCGACATTAGGGTTAGGGTGCACTCTTCCCGACATTAGGGTTAGGGTGCACTCAATCTGACATTATGGCTGGGGTGCACTCTTCCCGACATTAGGGTTAGTGTACCCACTTTCCGACATTAGGGTTAGGGTGCACTCTTCCCGACATTAGGGTTAGGGTACCCACTTTCCGACATTAGGGTTAGGGTGCACTCTTCCCGACATTAGGGTTAGGGTGCACTCAATCTGACATTATGGCTGGGGTGCACTCTTCCCGACATTAGGGTTAGGGTACCCACTTTCCGACATTAGGGTTAGGGTGCACTCTTCCCGACATTAGGGTTAGGGTGCACTCAATCTGACATTATGGCTGGGGTGCACTCTTCCCGACATTAGGGTTAGGGTGCACTCAATCTGACATTAGGGTTAGGGTGCACTCTTCCCGACATTAGGGTTAGGGTACCCACTTTCCGACATTAGGGTTAGGGTGCACTCTTCCCGACATTAGGGTTAGGGTGCACTCAATCTGACATTATGGCTGGGGTGCACTCTTCCCGACATTAGGGTTAGGGTTCCCACTTTCCGACATTAGGGTTAGGGTGCACTCTTCCCGACATTAGGGTTAGGGTACCCACTTTCCGACATTAGGGTTAGGGTGCACTCTTCCCGACATTAGGGTTAGGGTGCACTCAATCTGACATTATGGCTGGGGTGCACTCTTCCCGACATTAGGGTTAGGGTACCCACTTTCCGACATTAGGGTTAGGGTGCACTCTTCCCGACATTAGGGTTAGGGTACCCACTTTCCGACATTAGGGTTAGGGTGCACTCTTCCCGACATTAGGGTTAGGGTGCACTCAATCTGACATTATGGCTGGGGTGCACTCTTCCCGACATTAGGGTTAGGGTACCCACTTTCCGACATTAGGGTTAGGGTGCACTCTTCCCGACATTAGGGTTAGGGTACCCACTTTCCGACATTAGGGTTAGGGTGCACTCTTCCCGACATTAGGGTTAGGGTACCCACTTTCCGACATTAGGGTTAGGGTGCACTCTTCCCGACATTAGGGTTAGGGTGCACTCAATCTGACATTATGGCTGGGGTGCACTCTTCCCGACATTAGGGTTAGGGTACCCACTTTCCGACATTAGGGTTAGGGTGCACTCTTCCCGACATTAGGGTTAGGGTACCCACTTTCCGACATTAGGGTTAGGGTGCACTCTTCCCGACATTAGGGTTAGGGTGCACTCAATCTGACATTATGGCTGGGGTGCACTCTTCCCGACATTAGGGTTAGGGTACCCACTTTCCGACATTAGGGTTAGGGTGCACTCTTCCCGACATTAGGGTTAGGGTACCCACTTTCCGACATTAGGGTTAGGGTGCACTCTTCCCGACATTAGGGTTAGGGTACCCACTTTCCGACATTAGGGTTAGGGTGCACTCTTCCCGACATTAGGGTTAGGGTACCCACTTTCCGACATTAGGGTTAGGGTGCACTCTTCCCGACATTAGGGTTAGGGTGCACTCAATCTGACATTATGGCTGGGGTGCACTCTTCCCGACATTAGGGTTAGGGTACCCACTTTCCGACATTAGGGTTAGGGTGCACTCTTCCCGACATTAGGGTTAGGGTACCCACTTTCCGACATTAGGGTTAGGGTGCACTCTTCCCGACATTAGGGTTAGGGTGCACTCAATCTGACATTATGGCTGGGGTGCACTCTTCCCGACATTAGGGTTAGGGTACCCACTTTCCGACATTAGGGTTAGGGTGCACTCTTCCCGACATTAGGGTTAGGGTACCCACTTTCCGACATTAGGGTTAGGGTGCACTCTTCCCGACATTAGGGTTAGGGTGCACTCAATCTGACATTATGGCTGGGGTGCACTCTTCCCGACATTAGGGTTAGGGTACCCACTTTCCGACATTAGGGTTAGGGTGCACTCTTCCCGACATTAGGGTTAGGGTACCCACTTTCCGACATTAGGGTTAGGGTGCACTCTTCCCGACATTAGGGTTAGGGTGCACTCAATCTGACATTATGGCTGGGGTGCACTCTTCCCGACATTAGGGTTAGGGTACCCACTTTCCGACATTAGGGTTAGGGTGCACTCTTCCCGACATTAGGGTTAGGGTGCACTCAATCTGACATTATGGCTGGGGTGCACTCTTCCCGACATTAGGGTTAGGGTACCCACTTTCCGACATTAGGGTTAGGGTGCACTCTTCCCGACATTAGGGTTAGGGTGCACTCAATCTGACATTAGGGTTAGGGTGCACTCTTCCCGACATTAGGGTTAGGGTGCACTCAATCTGACATTATGGCTGGGGTGCACTCTTCCCGACATTAGGGTTAGGGTACCCACTTTCCGACATTAGGGTTAGGGTGCACTCTTCCCGACATTAGGGTTAGGGTACCCACTTTCCGACATTAGGGTTAGGGTGCACTCTTCCCGACATTAGGGTTAGGGTGCACTCAATCTGACATTATGGCTGGGGTGCACTCTTCCCGACATTAGGGTTAGGGTACCCACTTTCCGACATTAGGGTTAGGGTGCACTCTTCCCGACATTAGGGTTAGGGTACCCACTTTCCGACATTAGGGTTAGGGTGCACTCTTCCCGACATTAGGGTTAGGGTACCCACTTTCCGACATTAGGGTTAGGGTGCACTCTTCCCGACATTAGGGTTAGGGTACCCACTTTCCGACATTAGGGTTAGGGTGCACTCTTCCCGACATTAGGGTTAGGGTGCACTCAATCTGACATTATGGCTGGGGTGCACTCTTCCCGACATTAGGGTTAGGGTACCCACTTTCCGACATTAGGGTTAGGGTGCACTCTTCCCGACATTAGGGTTAGGGTACCCACTTTCCGACATTAGGGTTAGGGTGCACTCTTCCCGACATTAGGGTTAGGGTGCACTCAATCTGACATTATGGCTGGGGTGCACTCTTCCCGACATTAGGGTTAGGGTACCCACTTTCCGACATTAGGGTTAGGGTGCACTCTTCCCGACATTAGGGTTAGGGTACCCACTTTCCGACATTAGGGTTAGGGTGCACTCTTCCCGACATTAGGGTTAGGGTGCACTCAATCTGACATTATGGCTGGGGTGCACTCTTCCCGACATTAGGGTTAGGGTACCCACTTTCCGACATTAGGGTTAGGGTGCACTCTTCCCGACATTAGGGTTAGGGTACCCACTTTCCGACATTAGGGTTAGGGTGCACTCTTCCCGACATTAGGGTTAGGGTGCACTCAATCTGACATTATGGCTGGGTGCACTCTTCCCGACATTAGGGTTAGGGTACCCACTTTCCGACATTAGGGTTAGGGTGCACTCTTCCC